>NC_056741.1:1391883951-1391991451 GCF_019279795.1 Protopterus annectens | reverse complement strand
AGAGAAAAAAAACCTAGAACAAATCATTTGTTTTTAGTCTCTTCTTCTTCTCTGAAGTCTTCCACGAAGTTTCAGTTGCCAGTCTCTTTAATGAAGGACTAGCCCATTCCATTTCTTCTATTTTATCCAAAATCTTATTTTTTGATAAACAGTAAAGCAGAGTCTAAGTCATCGAAAATTTTAGGACCATCAGGAAGGAAGATTTTAAGCTTGGCAGGAAACAGAAGGTATGTTTTAAACTGTGCTTTTTTTAAGCTCCCTTATTAGTGGCAGAAAAACTTTTCTTTTAGCTATTACCATGGAAGAATAGTCATTGTCAAAACGCACAGTTGTCTCATTAATCTTAACAGGAGCTTTAGCCCAAGCAGATTTAAGAACCATCTCTCTATGCAAAGATGATAGAAATCTAACTATAACTGATCTAGGATAGTTTTTGTTAGAGTTAGTATTAGCTATAGATCCATGTGCTCTTTCGATACCAAAAGAGAATGCTTCTGGTAAGTCTAAAGTTTTAGGGAGCCATGTTGTTAAAAAAGAAGTAATATTGTTACCTTCAATATTTTCTGGCAGTCCAAAAATCCTAATGTTATTGCGCCTAGATCTATTTTCCAGGTCATCCAGCTTTGTTTGTAAATGTGTATTTTGTTTCAGCAGAAACTCAATGTTGATTTCCTCTTCTTGTATTCTATTTTCCATGTCATTCACAGCTTCTTCTATGCCTGTCATCTGGATCCTCTGTTGTTACAGGTCTATATGTAACAAGTCTATTTGTTTTGTAGTTTTTTCTATGAAGGTGTCTATTTTAGTATCCATTTTATCCATCTTAGCAGTAAGTTGCTGGATTATAATTATCAGAGACTGAAGTTCTTTCTTGATGCTGGAGTTGTATTTGACTTCTTGAAGGCTGTTTTAGCCAAGGCACTAAGGTTTTTGTGAATAAAGTGCTTTTGGTACTGTTGCCAGTGTTTATTTTCTTTTTTCTTTTGGGTTATCTTGTCATTGGTGATCCATCTTAAGGCCTCTGCCTTTCAGCATTTTTATCAATGAGTTCCACTCTTCTCTCACTCAAGATACAGTCATCCAATATGCAGCTGATTCCATTGTCATCTGCACTGCTAATTCTTCACCTGAACTCCTGAAACTTACACAGTCAGCCCTCAGCTCCACCGAAATATGAATGGCTAAGAATCACCTTGCTATAAACCCCAAGAAAACCAAACTAATGCTATTCACCCCTAAGAAGACCATGGGTTCCTATCACATTGTCAAACTTTTAAAGGTTCGAACATCATATGGTCGACACTGTATGATCAAACTTTGAAAGGCTCAAACGTTTCAGTGGAGATCCCTGTACAGTGTGGCAATGGAAGTTTTCCATTGTCTGCACTGTAGTGCGATCTTGGACTTGATGTATTTAAAGAGCGGGGGGGGCGCAAGGGGGGCTTGCCCCCCTGCTTAAGCTTTCAGGTAGGTTTTTTCTGTTTTGTTTTTTTATTTCATTTTTGAACTTTTAAGAGTTTGAACATATGGTCTCGACCATATGGTGTTCAAACTTTTCAAAGTTCGATGATCTGATATAGACCCGAAGACCACTACTATAAACAAAGACCCTTTCACTATTCTCTCCCAAGATATCATTACCATCGAGGTAATCACACACACTAAACTTCTAGGTGTCACTATAGATGAACACCTAACTTTCGACTTACATATACAACATTTAAAAAGTACACCAGAAACTAGGCATGCTATACCATCACAAAACCTTCCTAAATCACTCCTCAAAACTATCCATTGCCTCCTCCTTCCTGCTCCCATCACTTCTTTATGGCGCTCCTCTCTTTACCAACATGCAGGCCAGTTTTAAATCCAAACTAGACTCCTGCTATAATGAAATTGCTAACTTCATCACTAATTAACGACAATTCTCTCACCACTGTACCTCTCTTCGGCTACTAAAGTGGCTGGAACTTCTTCATCATCTTGCATACATACAACTAACAACTGCCCACAAACTAATATTCAATCCATCCAGCTGCCCTTCCCTTTCTTTTCTGTTCACTTTGTACCACCCTAACAGACCTCTCACTTTGAAAATCAAATTCTTTTACAAGTAGGAAAACCTAACCTCTCACTGGTCAAATGCTCCACTTCATTTCCACTGCTAGACTATGGAACCCTCTCCCACCTCAGGATAGATCCATTAGTAATGCTCCTTTCTTCAGAAAAGCTTTTGAGACAACATCTCTCCTCCCAGTGGCTATGATTATGTGCTAGCTCCTCACAACCTATAACCTGACTTCATCTCTCTCCTACTACTCCATCCTTTAGTACCAAAAAAAAACACTGTTAGACTTTGCTAAAAACTGTGCATACTGGGAAACTTTCCATTGTTGTTGATGTTTGCTGTTCAAATGTATGTATGTATAGGTTCATAGGTAGGTACTAGGCTATCGGCCCTGGGGCCTATACAAGCCCAGCCAAAAAGGTACCCTGGCTTTTGCCACCCAAGAAAATTATTTTCCTGTGCCACTGTCAAGAGAGCCACAGAGGTGATCCCCGGGGTGAATTTCCTATTTCCCATCCAATCATCAAGATTTTCTTGAAGAGTACTAATGTGGTGCTTGGTTTGTATGTATTATAGATCACTGTGGAGCTATTCTCCCTGGGCTTCCACTGAAAATGGGTACCTGTTGGCCCAATAGACCTTCCCGGTAAGCAAATAAATAAATATCAGACATTTGCTTCTGTTAGATTAGAATGGCATGGTGGTGAGGTTATTGTATTTGTTTTTGAAAATTTGCTCTCCAAATTATTAAAGTCAGGTCCTTTCAAGATAATTGTTGTAATAGAACTTTTAAGCCTACACAGTAGCTCATGTTTAAAAATCATGGCATGATACAAAATCCCCAGTATCTCCACATTAGCCCAAGTTGATGTTGAATTTATATAAAGTATTGCTAACAACATGGATTTTGACATTTTTTTAGTGTTTAGAGATTTCAACTTTCCAACATAAATTCATCAAGTGGTACTTATTTTTATTCTGTGGAGGAGGAATTCTGTAATTTACTATTTCTGAAGAAATATGTCAAGTTAACTGATTTCCCTACAAAGCAAAAAAACATTTTGGATCTGCTTATAACTTATGTCCCCAACAAGATGGCTAAGATCACTCAAGTAATCCTGATAATCTGGCATTCTGTTTTTCAGTGATTTTAAATTTGGTTAAGTTGCAACACTGAAAGATTTGACAAATGTAAGGTACTTACCAGTTATTTCCTTTCTAAAGTTAACTCATTTGCTCATCCTTATTAATTAGTACTGACATTTACAGGTTGGGTTGCATTTGAATATTTTTGGATGTGTGCAGTAGATAAAGGTAAGAACATTATTAGGACACAAATGTGCAACATTAACCTTCAATGGTACCATATATAAAACACAAAATTGATGAAAGTTAAATGGAAAAAAATTGCTTTATTAAAGGACTTGACACAGTTTGCTTGTAACAAGTAAGCAAGAGGTCAAAATATTCTTTAAAATATACTAAACCAGGTTATTTGAATTAGCTTAATGAAATGGGAAACTGCAAGAAATGTTTTTCCTATGTTACCCAGAGGAGTAAGAAAGTGTTCAAGGGTAATGTTCTGACAAAGGAACTCTGATTCATGAAGGCCCAGAGTTTGCTAATATATTTATTGAGTACTTTTCCATTATAGGCTGTTCTGTAGTATCTACCTACTTGAATCTTTTCACAATAGACAATGCTGTAATTAATGCCCCAGCTTTTACTGAAGATATTTTAATGAAATCATTATCTTGAATAAAAGATGATAGTATCCCAGGGCTGGATAGCATTCCATGTTGTTTCCTAATCAAGACTGCTAAATAGATTCTTAGACTGTTACTTGGCTAATGACCCGGGGAGCCTTTCTAAGCCTAGCTAAGTTTTCTTGAAAGAATAATGATTCCCTGTGTCCGAATAGGACTTTGAGGGTTAGGCCCGATGTCCATAAGGAACATGGGTGCCTGGCCCGGTGTGAATTTCCTGTTATCCTCCACTTGTCTAGGTTGTGCTTAAACTAGGTAATACACAAGGCCCAGCTTCACATGGATGGGAAGGCCGTTTCATAGGAGGAGCAGTCTCTGAGACACATATCTGTCTGTCTAGCATGCTGTGTTTAAGTCGCAGATAAAATTCAGGTCAAAATTCATCTTGTCTTACTAGCCTGTTTAACTCATTAATTTCTGCTTGTTATTTGCCAGAGAAATAAAAACTAGCTAATGTTGTACATGTTCATAAGGGAGGTATAGTAAATAAAATAACTAACTTCAGAACAATAAGTGTAATATCACTTTTAAGTAAAACCTTTGAAAGATGTTTACCTAGAATTGTGTATGCAGATGGATTTATTAAAAGTAGGTCAACTTTTACTAATCTAGTGGATTTCAATGATCCTGTTAGTAAGGCTTTAGAATTTTGGCATTAGTACATGAGTTGTTTATATTGATCTTTCTAAGGCATTTGAATGCATTCCACAGCATATGTAGAAGATTCCATAGGAATGAGAAGTGTGCTAATTGGTTCTCTAAGAGAGCAGCTGATGTGTGGAACAGACTACAAAACTGCATTAAAGCAAGCAGTAGCTTAGATATTTTTAAGAACAGCCTGGACACTTATTATGGGAACAACTGTTTTGGTATATTGGCATGCTAGAAGGGCATGCTTGAAATATTTGTATGTGTGTATGTAAGGGCGAATTCACTGGCCTATGTCTCAGCCAAGTGCGTAATGGCCATTGACAGCTGTTTACATGGAGACCAGAAACAGGGGCCTCATTACAGCCCAAATGCTGATCATAACATCACTACAAGAACATGCACTCATATAGCAAGTTGAGATCTGATTTTATTTCACAGTAAGTCCAGCATCCAAATTCCTTCCTCCCTCCAACTTCAGTGGAGGATGAGAAATTGTGGAGACAGACCCTTAACTCCACTTTTGGGGATATGTAGCCCTTGATTATTCCACTATACTTACCCACAATGATTTGTTGGAGCCACTCCAGGGAGTCGTCCTTTTAGTAATCTGGCCATAGCTTGAGGAGGACTCGTGTCTTAGGATGGCCTTCCAGGTCTGATTGGATCAGAAGGTCCTCGTAATAGAGTATTTGCATATCATAACATATCCTGTCAGAACTCATTTCTTAGGGACTAGACACACACATTCTCATCTACTACAGGAGACTTATCCTTTGGAGGTATCCTCAGGCTTATGATGAATAATATGGACTGGACTCAAACTCCTTCCCTTTTTTTCAGAAGTTCCTGACATGGTTTCTTGAAAATAAGACTGAACAATTTTGAAATTACTTCTTCCCAGAGCCAGTCATTCAAGATGAGATAAAGACATCCTGGGGGCACCTCGCCTCTGCTCTTTTGGCATCTGAGAAAGCAGATTTGTCTACAGGTAAACACTTGAATAGACAGAGCAACTTATGCTGACTTCAGTGTGATCTCATCAGCCCAACATGACTCCAAAACACTACTGCCATTTTCTATCTTGCCACCAGATAATGAGTTTATAGCTTAGGATATATATGGCAATAAAGTGCAAGGCTCTGTCATTTTAGGGCTTCTCAGTCTTTTTCTGATTTTAGGGCTTAGGATTGTCAGCTGATCATCTCACTTGTTTCATTTCTTTATAAGCTTGATGACCATTCTGAAGCTGTGGTGGTACAGCGGTAGCGTTGTTGCCTCACAGCAAGAGGTTCTCCTGTTTGATTCACGGCTGGAGTGCCTTCTGTGTAGAGTCTGCATGTCCTCTCCGCGGTCAACTGGCCTCCGAAAGACATGCGTGAATGGGTATGCCTTCGCTGAAGGTTGGACGTTGGGCTGGCAACTCGGCACCATAAAAAATCTACTGCCAATCATTAGCAGACCGGAGTTCCGCTGTGGCGACCCCTAACCGGGAAAAGCTGAAAAGACAAACATAAGCTTGATGACCATTCTAGATCTGGATTCAAGAAGGATATTTGTGGGACTCCATCAGCTTACCATTAGGAAATTCTGCTAGGCTGCAGTGTCTGCCTATCTCTCTTTGTTTCGTCAGGACTAATTCTGACACATGTTAAGGACCGGTGAGGAAATCCAGGCACTGCTGGCAGCATCATACTGCTGCTGTGTTTTTCATGTTTACGTGATTAACCTTACCTGCACCACACTCTCGCTGTCCAAGGGTTGGAATGTAATGGGTTTGAGGTATACTATCCATACCTCTACATGTGAATCAGCCAAAATCCTGCTTATCCTTGTATACTGCACTTCCCACGTGTCTCCAGCCTCAACCAGAGATCAACCATGGAGGTGTGCCAAGTATGAGCTCTCCACTCCAGGTTGGGCATGCCCATCCTCTATGCCTGCACCTTCAAGTGCCCAGCTGCTATTCAAACCTTAGGTCACCTGGCCTTAGTCAGGACTTTTAACCTCTCTTTGCCACCAGCACAGGCTCTATCTGAAATTCTGCAGGGGAATGCAGTGCTTATCACTGTAATTTTGACTTTGTTGGTGCTTTAACTAGGACTACAGACATAGGCATGTGAATGCACTGGATGGCATGATCGAGTCTGTCCTTGTTAAAGGAGAAACTCAGGATCAGGATTTCTGATGCTCATTTCATATGGGAGGGATGCTACTGTTTAGCCAGCCAGATCAGCACCTTGTTGATGACCTCCTGTGAAAAATATAGTCCCTTACATGCGAAGAGATTTTATGCTTCCTATTTTTTTTTAACCTTCTACCACTTTCTGTTCTAAGCTTAGTCAACTCCAAAAGAGGAAGAGGCCTTTCTACCTGAGACAGGGCTGTCAGGCACCATGCAGTTTTCTCACTGTGGTGCCAGCTAAACTACCCAAGGGCTGTCTTTACCAAGCACCCTATTAATCCAAAACACACGTTCATTGGAAGCACTCAATAATAAACTAGTAAAAACCAAAAAAGTGCTCCTGGACAAAACACCACCATAAGCTCCACACAAATGCATTAGTAAAAATGTCTTTATTCACCAATAAAACTTAGGTTAAGCACTTTCATCCCTTTTACATCACTCTGGGACTTCTTCAGAACAAAGTACTAAGTAAAATATCCCTACTTATATAATACAACCAATTACCATCAGTAAAATAATTTAAAGGCAAAACGTGAATCACTGTTCCAGAAAAATAGTTGCAAAAACAATAAACACATATTAAAAAAATATAAATTAAAAGAGGATTACTGGCCTCAAACAAATGCCCTACACTGACCACCTCAAAAAACTCCAGCTTTACTCCGTAGCATTTCGCCTATTCCGAGGTGATCTCTGCCTAACATATAAAGCTATGTCAAACCCAGAGCTGTTGGACATGCTACACCTAAAAAAATCCCAATCCCTCCGAGCTACACGCTCTAGGGACCTAAACCTTGTCACCACAATAAACAGGACACACTGGAGGGATAGATTCCTGTCCCAGAGACTTCCTATGCTGTGGAACAAGCTACCCATCTATGTCAAGCAAAGTTCTTCATTAGCACTCTTCAAGAAAAATCTTGATGAGTGGATGGGAAATAGGAAATACACCCCGGGGATCACTTCTGTGTCTCTGCTGGACAGTGGCACAGGAAAATAACTTTTTTGGGTGGCGTAAGCTATGGAACCTTGCTGGCTAGGCTTACGTAGGCCCTTGGGCCGATAGCCTAGTACCTACCTATGAACCTGTAAAAAAAAAAAAAAGCCTGTTGTAATCTAAAAACCTTAAAACCTAAACTTAATATTTGAGAAAAGGTTATCCTAAAAAAATCATCCTTCTTTTAGATGACATTAATAATAAATAATGTTTACAAGACATGGAACCCTTAGTCAGAGATCCAGAGCCCTTTGCTTTAACACAGGAAGCAATGAAATATAATCATTGAGCCCTGGTGCAACCCCAGCATTTAATCTAATAATCCAATAAAGTTCTTTTAATTCAATTTGCAATCCCACCAACCACCTCTTATACTCTGTGGCACAACTTCTAATATTCCAAATTTGTATTTAGTGTTGCCTTGACAAGTTAACTTATGTTTGTATAGGGCATTATTAACATTGCCCATAGCTATAGGGTATAAGTGTTCATGTAGTATAGATCTCCGTTTCCTCTCGGTTTTGCCAACATAAAAATTTTGACATTTGGCAAATACTGATCTATATCACACCCTTAGTGTTACAATTGCCTTTGTGTAACCTAATACCATGCCTAAAAACTTTTAGTTGTATGTAGTCACTATCAAGAATATATGGACTTTGGTTACATCGGCCACACTTAGTTGTGCCTTTGAGTGTCAGGGGGAAATTAAATGTTGTGTGCTCCATAAGATATTTTATGTTCTTGCCTGTTTTATAAACAAACATTGGGAATTGTCCCAAAATATTATAAATTTCTGAATTCCCTCGAAATATATTACAGTTCTTTTTTTAATATAGCCTTGAGTGTCTTTTCTCCTGCACCAAATGATATAACCATACTTGTGTTAAACCTTGGGTTGTCTCTGCGGTCACATGATGTTGAAATCACCTCTCAACTGTTGAGCAGGGGTTTGTGTTTATTCCCTCACCCTTCCACCATCTCATTGACATTTGTGGTAAGAATTTTATCCGGATAACCTCTGACTTTAAACATACTGGTTACCAGTTCAACTTCACACAAAAATGCCTCCCTGTCAGAGCACATTCTGGCTGCTCTCACAAGCTGCCCTTTAAAAATATTTTTTTTGTTATACTGGGGATGGCAGCTTTGAAAGTCAAGATAACTGTTCGAAAAAGTTTCTTTCCTAAAAACCTTTGATGAAAACTTATTGTTCTCTCCATCTTTAAAAAGGGTCACATCCAAATAACTGATGGAATCTTTTGAACAATGGGATGTGAATTTAAAATATGAACATATTTGGTGTAAATATTCCACAAACCCATCAACAGCAACCTGATCATCCTTCCAAAGGATAAAAATATCGTCCAAATAAAGGAAGTATGTATATCAGTGTTCTTTATAAGCAGTGGTAAAAATGTACTTTTTCTCCCAAGCATATAGGACAAGGTTGGCATAAATGGGGGCGCATGTGGCCCACATTGCCACCCCCTGGATTTGTCTGAAATGCTCACTCTCAAAGGTGGAAAAATTATTTGTGAGGATGTGATCCATAGTTGCTATGATAAAATTAATCATAGTGTCACTTAGCCTGGTCAACTCTCTGATAGCTTCATAAAACAAATCTAAACCCACACGGTGGGGAATGGAGGTGAACAGGTCAACCATGTCTATTGTGGGTAGAATACAACTGTCATTATACCATCTTTCATTTATTTTTGACAAAAAATCCCAAGAATGGTTCAACAAGTGATCAACAGATTTTAGTGATTCATTCAGAATGCTATCCACAAAAGTGCATAAAGGATATGTGGAACTATTCTGTGCAAAGTAATCACCCTGAGGGGTAGCTGTGGAACACATTTGTGTACTTTTGGAATACCGAAAGCTATTGGTGTTAGGGGTTATTCTGTCTTCAGAAAATTGTACACTTCCTCTGAAATCACATTTTGAAATAAGGATTCTTCCAGGAATAGCTGAACTTTTCTGTGTTCAAGAGAAACCTCATTCCTAGAGGAAATCTGATATTTCTCAGTGTCAGAAAAAATTGTGGTAAGTTGATTAACATAATCCACGCTGTTAAACAAAACAACCCCCCCACCCTTGTCAGGCTTCATTATTCTGGTCAAGTTATCATGTCTTAACTTACTGACCAAAAGTTGTTCTTCCTTACTAAGATTATCATAATTTTGTAAGAGTCCTAATTTCAGTATATATGTCACTCTCACAAGCTTTTTCAAAAGCTTGAACTATAGGTTGCAATGGGGGGGGGGGGGGGGGGGTTGAAACTACTCTTTTTCCTCAGCCTTTGATTTTGGGGAGGACTATTTGTTTCCTGTCCTTTAAACAAAATTTTAAAGTTCAACTTTCTTGTAAACAATTTTAGCTCCATAATTGTATCAACTATGTCTATCCTAAAAGTAGGCTCAAATTTAAAGCCTTTCTTAAAAATAGAAAAACATGTTGAGTCTATCACGTGTTTTATGTAGTTAAAAATGTTAAAACCTTCCAAGGAATAACATATTCCTTCGCTTACTGACATCAATACTTTTGCCATTGTCTAGGTCTCCTACCTGTGTGTGCTTCTGTAACCTCCCCTGCTCTTTCCTCTGTTGTTTCTGGGAGAGTATGGTTTTGCTAAAAAAACTTTCTGCTTGTTTCTATTTTTAGACGGGGGTAGTTGGCATCATATGCCTCGTGTGTTTTGATCATAATTAGTATATTCATCATCAAAAACTTCATCATTGTGTATAGCGTCACCTTGTGAGACATTAACATTGTTCCTTTGGTTTTTGTCGTCCCCTCCCAAGAAAGACCTCCGGATTGGATAAACCTGATGTTCTTCATCTCACATTGCTGCAGTCCTTACATATGGGTAGTCCGCTGTCCTCGGTCGGCCCGAATACCAAAGTATTAGGCTGACGTCGGTCATGGGCGCTTAGATCTGACATCAGAGCGTCAGGGTATTAAAGCGCATGACCGACGTCATATCCTCAGTCTTTTTTGCCGCATGGTCCGATGCAGAAGCAGCGTTTGCAAGTGCCGTTCGGCGTTCTGAAATTTTCGTATTCTGAGTTTCAGACCGAAACCAAGTTGGGCTAAGTACCCCGTTGGGGAATATTTTTGTTTTTTCTTGCCTCAGTTAATTCCGGATGTCAGAAAAAGTGAATAATTGTATTTCTTGTGGGAAACAGATACCGCATAGGGATTACCACTCTCTTTGTATTCCTTGTTTGGGACCTGAGCACGACGTAGTTGGGTGTCGCTTTTGTGCTAGGTTTAATAAGCGCACCATTAAACGTAGGTTAGATTGTGCTGGGCTTGTCTTCGGTAAGCGGTGTAATTATAATATGCCGTCGGATCCTCCGATGCCCGCTACCGCGAAGAAGCGCAAAGAAAAATCTTTAAAGTCCAGGCAGGATGAGTCGTCCGTTCCGGACGCCGGTTCTTTAGAAACTACGGTGGAATCTGTGGATCCGGCCGAGGTTTCAGTTGAGTCTCAGGGGGAGGCTTTAATTTTGCAAGATGTGGCCTCTCAGGAGTCAGGTCAGGCTGAGGGGGCCTCTCAGGTTGCTGTTCTCCCTTCCTTGCCTAAGGTGGTTAGGCCTTCTCCTTCTATCTCTAAGGCTCCTTCCAAAGGCAGGCCTGGTTTGCCTTCCACGGGTGTCAGTCCTAGTTCTGCAGGTTCTGTGCCTAAAAAACACATGCTTAAAATGGCAGAAGATTTAATTTCTTTAATCAGAGGTTCTATGCCCTCCTGATAAGAGACCTAGGGTGGAGCCAGAGGTGGAAAGTTTGGAGCAGGCTTCAGATTACTCAGAGTCTTCGGCTGAAGACATTCAGGATTTTCCTCCTTATTCTGATTCAGACGCAGAGGATTCCACTCCTTCTGCTTCTCCTCCAGAGGATTTTTCTTTCAGAAACCCTGCATTCTATGAGGGAGCATTTTAAATGGGAAGGTCAGGATTTTTCAGATTCCCGAAATAGGCTTAGGGAATTTTTGTTTTTACCACAACATAGGCCCTTGGCTATACCTCCTGTTTTGGATGTTGTTCAGGACGTTTTCTCCGAGGCTTCCCTTAATCCAGACTCTCTGCCTCCTGCCAGTTAAGCCAGACAGGTATTACAGGGTACCTGAGGCTCATAAATATCTGTATAAGAGTCCAAGGGCTGACCCAGAAACTATTAGCCAGGGACCTAAGGGTGTCAGGGCTTCTGTTGTAAAGAATCCAGTTCCTATGGATAAAGATGCTAGAGCTTTGGATAGATGGGGTAAGAAAGTGTATACCTCTTCCACTTTAGCAATGAGGGCTTTGAATTGCCAGTTTCATATGTTGAAGTATCAGAATTTTCTCCTTACTCAACTAAAATCTAAAGTGGATGCTTTGGCAGAGGGCATAGAGTGTAAAGAATTACAGGATTTGGTACATGCCTCTGAACAGGTGGGTAAGCATTCTTTGCAGTGTGGTTTCGATGCTTTACAGGCTTCTTCCAGGGTGGCTGCCACTGGTTCAGTTATTCGCAGGCACGCCTGGCTTAAGGATCAGAATTTGTCAGAGCATGTTAAAACTAGAATTTTGGATGCTCCTTTACAGTCTGAAGTTTTGTTTGGTTCTCCTGTGGAGTCTGTATTGAAGAAAATGGAAGACAAGGCTAAGTCTATGCAGACTGTTAAAGATTTTTTGCAGGTGCAGCCTCCTAAGTTTAGCAGGAATTGGCCTGCTAAGGGATGGGCTTATCCTTCTTCTGATTCACAGTCTAGGGGTAGGTCTAGACGTGGTAGGGGCAGAGCTCAGAGTACTTTCCGGCCTAGAACATGGAGTTCACCTGCACAATCTACAGGTGAGGGCAGGGGCCAGTCCTTTCGTAAACAGGCCCAATGACCTGCATCTTCAGCTGCCAGATTCTTCCTGTCTGGCAGCTCCTTTGGGAGGAAAGTTGGCACTCTTCAAGCAGAACTGGCTTTTAGTCACCCAGGACAAATGGTTGTTGGACATTATAGACCGAGGCTACAAGTTTTATTTCCATACATTGCCTCCTTTCAAAGGCATGCCAGACGTTCCTCCTCAGCAAAGGGTAGAGGCTCACAAGCAGATTGCTTTACTTCTTCAAATGGGGCTATACAGCAGGTCCCTCTGTCAGAAGTGGGCCTAGGATTTTATTCTCGCCTGTTTCTAGTACCAAAGAAAGGAAACACTTGGAGGCCGATTTTGGATTTATCTATCCTCAACACATACCTGGACATTCCAAAATTCAAAATGTTGACGTTGCAACAACTTCTACCTCTGTTGGGCAAAGATCACTGGATGGTAACTCTAGATCTCAAAGAGGCTTATCTTCATGTTCCTATCAGGCCCAGTTGCAGGAGGTACCTGCGTTTGGGCTGGGACTTTACATTGTCAGTTCTCTGCATTGCCCTTTGGCTTATCTACTGCACCCAGGGTGTTCACAAAGGTTCTGGCTCCAGTGATAGCCTTCTTACGGTTAAGAGGAATACAAATTTATCCTTATTTGGACGATTGCCTGATTCTTGCTCAAGACAAGTACGAACTTCTTCATCATCTACAGTATGTGATGGCAGTGTTAAGGTGCCTAGGGTATTCTGTGAACGAAACAAAGTCCAGTCTAGTACCCTCTCAGGAAATGTGCTTTCTGGGTGTGAGACTGAATACAGCTTCCCAGATGGCTTTTTTGACCCCGGACAAGCAAAAGAACCTTACTCTTTACTTCCATCAATTGTCTCTACGGTCCAGGCTGACTGCAAGGACAGTCCTTCAAGCCTTGGGGTTCATGGCATCTTGTATTCTGGTGCTTCCCAATGCCAAACTGCATATGAGGAAGCTACAATGGTATCTCAAAAATGTATGGACACAACACTGCCAAGATCTGGACACTGTCATTCAAATAATACCTTGCATTCAAAAGGAATTTTTGTGGTGGGCTCAGGAATGTCACCTAAACAAGGGACTCTCTGTGACCCGACCAGAGGCGAGTTAGATTTTAACGACAGATGCCTCGGACAAGGCTTGGGGAGCACACCTCAATGGAAAATGGGTTCAAGACACGTGGCCTGCCAGACTTCAACATTTACATATCAACTTGAAGGAGATGTTAGCAGTCCAATTTGCATTGATGGCTTTCAAGGATTTACTTCACCCAGGGCAAGTGTTGATTCAAACAGACAACACAACTGTCATGTGGTACATCAACAAGCAAGGGGGAACCCATTCGTACCCTCTTTGCAGGCAAGCAATGATTTTGTGGGAGACTGCTCTCAGTTTACACCTCAATCTTCAGGCAAGGTTTCTACCAGGAGCACAGAACTCCTTAGCAGATGTTTTGAGCAGACAGATAGTGGATCCCCACGAGTGGAAATTGGATCCTCATGTATTTCGAAAATTGACAGTGATATGGGGAACTCCAGACATAGATCTGTTCGCTTCTCCACTAAATTTCCAGTTGCCAAAGTTTTGCACAAAAATGTTTCATCCCACAGCTTGGAAAGTGGATGCTCTATCATTCAGTTGGAGCAATCTTCACGTCTATGCCTTTCCGCCTCTGCCTCTCCTCCCCAAGGTACTCTTGAAGGTCAGACAAGACAAGCCCTCCATGATTCTAATAGCTCCAGATTGGCCTCGACAGCACTGGTACCCTCTGCTGAGGAGTTTAGTACGGGAGCCTCCATGGCCTTTGCCTTCGATTCCGCACCTTTTGTCACAGGAGGGCAATCATTTCCTCAATGTCAGAATTCAGTCCCTGCATCTAACAGCCTGGCATATTCTGTTCTAGAACCTGGAGGGTCGCAGCTTTCACAACAAGTTTTGAATGTTATTTTGGAGGCCAGAAGGCCTAGTACAAGGAAAGTTTATGCTGATAAATGGAGGAGATTTTTAATTTGGAGCAAAACAAAGGGCTTTGATGTTTCCAGGCCTGATTTAAGTGTTTCTCTTCAATATCTTACAGAATTATTAGACAAGGGTTTGTCTTTCTCCTCTATAAAAGTTCATGCTGCAGCCATTTCTGCTCACTATGTCTGTGACCCTCCATTATTCTCTCATCCTTTGTTTAAGCAATTTCTTAGAGGGGCAAAGAACATAAGACCCCCACGTAGAGCTCCTACTCCTGCCTGGGATCTCAATTTTGTGTTGGAAAAACTTACTTTACCTCCTTTTGAACCTGCAGCTACTGCTGAGTTAAAGTTTTTGTCTTGGAAGACTGCTTTTTTGTTGGCCATTACGTCTGCTAGAAGGGTTTCTGAATTACAGGCTCTTATGGCAGTTGAACCCTTCCCAATTTTTCATAAGGATAGGGTATCTCTGCGTACTAATCCTACTTTTATGCCTAAAGTGGTTTCAAATGTGGCCTTGAACCAATCAATTCATTTGCCTACTTTTTATGCAGATCCCCAAAATAAAGGGGAGAAAATTTTGCACACTTTGGATATTCACAGGCAGTTGCATTATTATTTGAGCAGGACTAAAGGGTTCAGACAGTCTCAGCAGTTGTTTGTTTCTTTTGCTTTGGGTTCTCAGGGGAAACCTGTTTCAAAACAAACTATTTCTAAGTGGATTGGCTTTTGTATTGCTTTTTGTTATTCTCATCATGGTAAGGAGATTCCGCTGGAATCAGACCTCACTCCACTAGGGCTACTGCCACTTCTACAGCTTTTTAAGGGAGTAGCTACTAAAGATATTTTGGAAGCAGCTACTTGGAGTTCAGTGCATACTTTTTCTAAACATTACCACCTTCCTCTTTATTCCAAATCTAGGGCTGGATTTGCCACTGCAATTTTACAGGGCATTTTGGCAGCTCCCAATGCTTTATGATTTTACCAGCCTCCCTTTACCTCTGCTTTGGGATTCTACCCATATGTAAGGACTGCAGCAATGTGAGATGAAGAACATAGTACAGTTTTGTACCTACCATAAATGTAGATGTTCGAAGATCCACATTGCTGCAGTCCAATTTACCCTCCCTCCTTCCCCTCTGTAGTTTGGAATGGTTGTATGGTTTGGGTGGTAGCTGTTATTTGTACATGCCTTTTGGGAAGTATTCTATTTTTGGCTGTGGCCTTTCTTTTTAGGGCCTTCTGACATCTGGGGCAAGAAAAGACTGAGGATATGACGTCGGTCATGCGCTTTAATATCCTGACGCTCTGATGTCAGATCTAAGCGCCCATGACCGACGTCAGCCTAATACTTTGGTATTCGGGCCGACCGAGGACAGCGGACTACCCATATGTAAGGACTGCAGCAATGTGGATCTTCGAACATCTACATTTATGGTAGGTACAAAACTGTACTTTTCTTGTTATAATCTAAATCATCCCTAAGCAATTTTTTCCTCTTACGCTCTAAATTTAACTTTGCATTGTTCTCAACGTTTTCAAAAATACGTTCATAATGACCAACATTTACTTCAAACAACAAGTCATTCAAAAGTAATGGATTCAGTTTGTCATGTTCATCAAACATTTACCAAGCACCCTGCTATAGAATGACTTCATTTGGTACTCCACAATAAAAAACGTCAGGACCCAGAAACAGCAACTAATCCAACTTTATTCACTAAAACAACCATGGTTACCGCTTTCATGTGTAATAAACAAATTTCATCAGATGTCATGGTTTGTTTATTACAGACGAAAATGCTAATTGTGGTTGTTTTAGTGAATAAAGTTGGATCAGTTTCCGTTTGTGGGTCCTGATGCTTTTTATTGTGGATTTTTCCATTTTGGGGCTGCCCAAGGGTGACTTGTCCTCCATCTTCCAGGCTTGGAGAGGCATCATTAAGGATCAGTGAATTCTGGGTATGGCTTCTCTAGGCTACATTGTGGAGCTTACTGTCCCTTTCCCAGAAATAACTTTATTAGTAGAACATTCCATTTTAGAAGAGCTGTTGGGAGGTGCTCAGAAAGGCGCTAGAGGACTGTGTTAGTTTTAGGGGTGGTCAAGTGTTTGCCCTGCTCCACCTTAGTAATGCATGTTAATCCTAACCCTGCCCCTGACCCTAACATGCAGCTTACCTTAAAAATTTTTCTCATAACACTGTTACTGTACAGACATATTTGAGCTGAATGTGTGGTAGGGTTATGACAAGACCATCAGGGTAAGGAAATATATTTCCTTGTTTGATGTAGTGTGTACCTCTCTCTGTTGTTCTCAGTATAATGAATAGTCGATGTGTTGTGGTCGATATTTTGAGTATCAGTCATAAACCAAATACAATAAATCACAAATAAATACCAAACTCGGGAAACTTCAAAACCCAACTATTCAAACACCTGTCCACTAAATGGAAATGTACCTACCTTCACCCAACCTAATCCAAGGGGGTTCTCGCTCTGGTTCCCAAGCTCTGCAACTCTCATAGTTATCTTCCTATGAGCCTATCTAAGCTCTCAACAATTCCTATAGCTTCTGTCTAAGCTCTCACCTCCTACAGCCACCCTTACACAGCCCAACCTTGTAAATAGCATTCTACTGTTGATGTGTGTATGTAAAGCGTATTTACATTTTCTTAAAAGGTTAGTATGTAAACTGTTTCCACACCTAACCCATATCTGTTTTCTTCAAATGAAACTGTATGATCCCTACCTTCAAGCTTAATGAATTTGTTAACTATGCATGATATTGAATGCATTTATGAGTAACTATTCTACATAAGATCATTCATATCTAAATTGTATAATGCATCTTGGAGATTTTCTCCCCGGGCCTCCACTGAAAATGGGTCAATTCAGCCCAGTGGACTTCCCCAGTAATCAAATTGCAAATAAATAAAAATAAAGTAAACCATTTGATCAATCATTATATAATCATAATTAGATGTAGATAGATATTAATGTGTATGCGAAAGGAAAATATGAAGGTGTTACTGATCAGTGCTAGGAGCCTAAACAAGAAATTCCACTCTGTACAAGCTCTTTTGACTCTGGAGGTCATTGACGACTTGTGTAGTGACTGAGACATAGTTTAAAATAGTGTACAACACTCCGGATTGCTGGGCTATAATACCTTCCACACGTTTAGACCGTCTACAGCTCAGGAGAGGAAAAAAGGTTCCACCAAATCCAGTTAACTCCACTGAATATGCAGAAACATGCACACCACACTATACCAACATGTAAACAGCTGCATAGATGCTGCTGTACCACATAGGAACAACTGCAGGGCAAACCTCATCAACAAACGTAAATGGTGAGACTATAATATCAGTAAGGTTTGTAATGAAAGAAAAATAATATTGACCCAAAGTAAAAAGAGTAATTTCCAGAATGTCACAAAAAGAAAAAGAAAATAATGTACATGGAGTATGTGAGATAGTGAAGAAAAATTGGCACATACTCTCATCTGACGATAAATTGAAAGAAATAGTAGGTATGCAACCTAGATTTGGATTTAGAAGAAACAAAAATTTGAAAGACATCTTAGCACAAGAGAAGAATAATCAAAGGAAAGGGGCTATATGCCAAGTAGGGACAAAACCGTGTGGGTTATATAAAGCATGCCAGTATATTAATAAGGAGACTGTATTTAAACATCCTGTCACTGGGAAACTGTTCTATTTTAAAGCAAAAGCCACTTGTAGAACTGAGAATATTGTTTACTTAGCTGAGTGTCAGCAATGTACAGTATTTTATGTTGGAAAAAACAACAATATGTTTAAAGTTAGGATCTTACAACATCTTTTCTGTATTCGAAATAGAAACATTCATAATGCCCTCTATAAACATACAGAGGGAAACAGTGGCCATCAGTTTAAATTTAGAGCCATTAGTAATGTATTACCTAATATAAGAAGGGGCAATTTAGGAGACATTACTGAAAGAGAAGAAGTCAGATGGATTATTGAGCTTTCAGCTCATAGAACACCAGGACTTAATGAGCATATTCCCATGAAACCCGCCTTAAGAGAAAGGAGGGTGCAATAGAAGTTTTGATTGGCTAGATTGATGTTAAGCAGCTATTTAATCTAAGATTTAAGTGTTCTTTCATTTATCTGAAGAAGGGCAGAGCCCGAAAGCGCTTATATTTGTCTAGTATTGCCTGTATCTGCTTTTTATTGTTTTATCGTTTTTTATTAAACTAGTGTTTTATTTTGGATAGTGGAGGTCTGCACTGTTTATTTGCCTTGAATTTCCAGAATGTAAGAGCCCTTGTCACTGACGTAAACAAACAACTGAGGAGCTTAATAAAATCTACAAAAGTAAAGTTTGTGGCTAAACTAGCTACCAAAGCCAAAGACAATCACAAAGCATTTTAGTTATGTTTGGAATCAGAAAAGCACTACGCAGCAATGTACTGAGCTAATTGTCAACAATGTTACCTCCACTGAGGCTGAAGATATAGCAAACCTACTGACAGATACATTTAGCACTGATCTTACCACTATCTCCCCTCTGTCTGTCAAGATATACCTGAAACAGGCTCACCTTCAGCTATCACCCAAGACAAAGTCCTAAAAGTGCTATCAGAAGCTAAAAATGATGCATCAGTGCACCCTGACAGTATCACTGGATGCATCTTAAATAACATGAAGCATAATTTAGCCACGCCCCTAACAACACTGTTCAGTCTCAGCCTCCATACAGTTTTGTACCAATGAATGGAGAACAGCTACAGTCATTCCCAGTCAGTTACAGACCCATAAGTCTGACCAACCTCATACACAAAGCCATGGAAAGAATTATAATGGAACTAATGGAACTAATCAGGACATCGGGAACTTCCAGACACTGGACCTATCTCAGTCTGGATTTGTTAAGGGTAGTTCAACCTGGTGGATTTTTTGGAAAAGGTCTTCAAAGCAGTTGATGAAGGCAAAACGCTACACAGCACATATACCTTGATGTCGCCAAACTTTTTGACAGAATTCCCCAGGCATAGTAGAAAAGTTAAGTAAACTGGGAATAATCCCCTATGTCACACACTGGAGTGCCAGCTGGCTGAAAGATAGGATGCAGGAAATCAAAATAGGGGAAGTTACTCCACAAAAAGACCAGTTACTAGTGGAGTCTCCCAGGGTTCTGTGCTGGGACCTCGCCTGTTTGGCATCTACTTTTCTGAAGTTAACTCCAATACCAAAGGGCTGTGGCTGACTAAGTTGTAGATGACTGCAAACTTGGAGCAGTCATTGAATCCCCAAATAGCTTAGCCATCCTACAGGAAGGTTTGTCTCAAATAAATAACTGATGCCAAAATCATGGACTGAAACTAAATCCCAGAATTGCATTATTGTATCCTTTGGGAAGTCATCTATCCCAGGGAACTACCCATATTAACAATGAGTACGTGCTTACCGTATTGTTTGGGATTTGGGAACTTATGTGGACAGTGACCTATCTTTTGACCAATATGTATCCATTGTTACAAGAAAGCCCTACTATATTGCACAGCTTATAAACAAAGGAATTGTGTCTGGATCTAGAGATGTCATTGTCCCCCTTTACTCCACTGTCATTGGGCCAGTCATTGAATATAATACCCACTTTGGCATGTAACTGCCCAGACACATGCAACAATTGGAACGCCCACAGAGATACCTTACTAGAAGAATACAATGCCTAAATAACATGTCTTACATAGACCAACTCAAAGTCCTATCACTATGTTCAGTATCCTACAGACTGCTAAGAGGTAATCTGTGTCTGGGATACAAGGCACCCTCCGACCCAATACTGATGGATTTACTGCACATCATTAAGTCAAATGGCATCAGGAATGCTCAAGTCTTGGGAGCCAAACCTCTTCTGCAACATCAGCTGAACAGTTTAGAGCAACATGTGTATCTCTCTCAGGATCCTGCAGCTCTGGAACAGACTCATTATTCATATAAAACAAAGTTCATCCCTGTCCATATCCAAGAACAACTTGGATCTATGGATGGGAAACAGAACATTTATAGAGGACCACCCCTGTACTACTAATGAACAGAGGCAGCTCCTAAATGCTTTATCCCATGCATGGGTCCCCTCAAATTATCTGTTGTATGAGCCCAGTTATTCTCCTTATGAGTACTGTATAACTGCTGACCAGTGGATGGGTTAGGCCAATCTCTAACCAAATGGGATAGGCTAATTCAAGCACAAAAAAGGGAAATTTGCTAGGCTTAAAATGGCCTGCAAGGGCAGCTAGTCTAATACTTACCTATGAAATGATGTGTATAGCTGTAGAGGTATATGTACATGCTTATAGATATGGGGTGAGCCTGTGAATCCCAACTCTAGCAATTAGCTTTCTTTATGGAGCTGCACTTTTTATAGTTAAGTGAGGGAATAGGATTACCTTAATGCGTCTGCTACATTCTTCCTCTGGATGCAGGCAAGGTGCAATTCCTGCTATACTGTAAACTTGCTGCATACTTCCACACACCAGGTATATATAAAAGCCTTGTTGATGTCCCTCTAGTGTTGCTCAAACTACAGGATAAATTAAGCACCCTCCATCTGAGACAAGCAAGGTGGCATCAGTCACTAACTCCCATCTGTTCCTGGCTAATTTCATCCATTGCAGAGGTCCACTACTCAGACTCATGTAGACTGTCCCAATTAGTGCGCCACCTCTGTAAGCTACATAGCCAGCAGAAGTGGATAGAGCCGTTATAATTTACACTACCTAAAGATGGTCAACTGGACATTGCAACAAAAAAAAAAAGAAAGAAAGAAAATGGCAGAATGAGAGTAAACATACGGGCACAATTTTGTTTTAGTTTATTTATTCATTCATTAATATGTCTGTTTTTAATTGGGGTAATGCATTGGTCATCATGGACGTTTTTGTTAGATTTAGCTTGGGCAGGATTATAGTACACAAATATTGTACACACTTAGTGATACCTTATCAGACACATGAAAAATGAACTTGCTACATACAGTTCACTTTACCAGTTTAGTAGAGCAACAGGCAATTATTTTCAGCCAGTGTTTTTCATTTGTGCAGTGTACTCTGTGTCCCCTTGATGTAACCTACTTGGATGCAGGCTTTCCTTTCAGTTACCTCTGTTCATTAACTTAGACAACCAATACAGTGAAGTAGTGCTTTCTTTTATAATCAATGGAGAGTGTGTTAGTACATTTTTCACTGCAGTGCCTACCTCTGATTTTTGTTAAATACAAACTTATAAATAGAATCTAATGGCCTTAATTATTGTTTCAACAAGTAACATAACCTAAAATTCTATTGCCTTTAAACTGAAAGACAGTGAGCAAGTGACTGGTTCATCTCTTTCACTTTCTCTGGACAAAGGGTGTTAAGATGCAGAAAGTACTGATACAAATTTTCAAAGAAAGTAAAATATGAAATTTCAGAGAAAGCCAAAAGGATATTCAGAGAGATTCAATAATCCGTTGTGGACAGAAAACAGAACTGACTGAATGACTTGTTCATTTAAGAAAAGAAAAATGCTGTGTAATGAGCCAGACTTGACATTTGTATATGATTTTCTTTTAACATTTGATTTGTGAGGTTTCATTTTAGGATTACAAAACTTGTGCCCTGTGCTGCTCTCCCATGTCAGCACTGGAATTTAAAATAATTGTTTGGTGAGGCAAGAACCCACAGACTTCAGCCATAAAAGATAAGTATTCAACTTGCTAAGCCAATGGCACTTAATTTATCAAAATGGTGATGTAATGTGGCTTTCACATATACCCCCTTTCTTACACATAACTTCTACTCATCCCAAAAAAGAAGCCTTCTGCTCTGGCAACATTTCCCCTTATCTCTTCCACTCCATTGATGCTGTCGTTTTTAGCAGAAAGCTTCTAGTCACCTCTAATATTGTCCCCATCCCTCAAACTCCTTATCCCATTTTCTCCCATCTTTTCAACCACAGCTGTTGGAGCTCCACAAAACTCTTATCCCTTCTTCATGAGATAATCTCTATCCTCCTATCCGGAGACATACACCCAAACCCTGACCCCCCCACCACCACCAACCAGAATGCTAACTCAATTGCAACCCCCCTCACTCTCTCTCCACAAGTCTCTCCTTTTCACTACTATCAATGCCCAAAGCCTTTGTAATAACATATCCATCTTCCATGCCTGGCTCTCACATAACTAGCCTGACATTGTGTCTGTCTCCGAAACATGGCTCAAACCTCACCTGAAAGACTCCGAAATCCCCCCCCCCCCAACTATCGAGTAGTACGATATGACAGAATACAAAAGAAAGAAGATGGAGTAGCTCTTCTTTTTTCTTTCTCTCTGACAGTGACACTTTACATCAACCCTATTCCTCAATTCTCTACAGCTGAATTAACCTTGGCCCTCCTAAAAATCAACAACCACAAATATTTCGCTAGCTGCCCTGTATATTCCACCCGATAACAATATCCCCATACTGGAAGATATCCTCTCCTGGTTCTCATCTAATATAAACAATATCTGGGGATGTTAACATCAACTGGACGTCTATCCACTCAACCAACAAAAAACATAAACCTTTACAATTTCTCTCAGTTAATAAACTCTCCTACAAGGCCTAACAAACTTAACTCTTCAGGCAGCATCCTGGACTAGATATTACTCTCCCATCCCAACAATATCTCTGACAGTGGCACCTTGCCCGATTCCCTTAGCGATCACTTCCCCACCTTCATACGTTGCTCACCTTCCTCCCTGCAACATAATTATATCTTAACTCATACTCTCACTAACTTTAAACCTCAATCCTTCTCTGACTGCTTGATACAGATCAACTGGAACCCTCTAAAAACATTTCCACTTGACCAAGCTGTTACATACTTTAATACTTCATTCATAAACCTACTCAACAGCTTCGCTCCACCAAGAACTAAAAGAGTGAAATCCAAAACTGCCCCCTGGCTTTCTAAAGAAACATTAACTCTCATGCATACTCAGGATAAATCATGGAAAATCTACCAAAAATACAAAACACCTAGCTCCCTTACTGAAGTCAAACAGCTCCATAATAGAGTTAAAAAGGAAATCACTTCCAATCACAAATCTTACTACTGTAGGCTTCAGAACAACCACAAATCCAACCCCAAGAAATTTAGAGTAGTATCCCTGCCATCTTCAGTCCCAGCCGAAAAGACAATCCTTGCCCTGGTCCTAGCTCCCATGATCACATCTTAGCCTCCAAATTTAACTCCTTCTTCATAGACTCTATAGCCAAGCTTACCACATCTTTCAATAATGACCTCCATCCACTCCTCTCACTTATAACTCATTTCCTTCTGCTACCAGCACCAACCACCGTTCCCTCCCTTCACCCTCAAACCCATTCCTGTCAACACTATAAAAAACTCCTCCAAAAATTAAAACCATGTTCTAATGTCCCAGACAAATTACTATCTAATTTCCTCAAGTTGGCTGCCAGTGGTATAGCTCTCCCTATCTGTATTTTAATCAATCATTCCATCCAAGAATTCTACATACCCCTCCTCTGGAAAAAAGCCTTCATCATTCCCTTACACAATGGGGGCAACAACACAGATATCTCCAGTTTCCGCCCCATAGCCATTCTCTCCGTTATCTCCAAAATTCTCGAGAAATTTATTCACCTACAGCTATTACCTTACCTCTTAGAAAAACATTTTCTGACTCCAACGCAGCACTGATTCAGACCCGGACACAGTAACACCACAGCCTTTCTGTCTGTCCTTGATAATATCAACCACTCCAGCGACTCTGGAAACATTGTATCGACCCTTCTCCTAGACCTATCTAAGGCCTTCGATACTATTTCCCATAGCCTACTTTTGTCCAAACTTTCGCTACTTAACCTTTCCTCCTCTTCCATCAGTTGGTTCTCCAGTTACCGCTCAAATAGGCAGCAGGCTGTCAGGTGGAATAACTGAACCTCCTCCTACCTTGACACACTGACAGGCATCTCCAAGGCTCTAGCCTGAGACCTTTACTATTCAACATCTTCATTAAGGATTTTCATCACTGTATCCCAAACGCCAAACTAGTCCAATACGGAGATGACTCTACTATCATCTGCTCTGCTGATTCTCTCCCAAAACTCATGCATATTACTCAGGTCGCCTTTAACAGAGACATGGATACTTAACAACCACCTAGCTCTCAATGCATCTAAAACCAAAATTATGATCTTTACCCCATCTAAAAACACCAAAATAGACAAAAACCCCTTCTCTGTAGTAAGCCAAAACATGACTCCTTTTGAAATAGTTCCTTACACTAAGCTTCTGGGTGTCCTTATCGATGAACAACTAAAGTTCGACATTCACCTCCAAATCAAGAAAACTCAATAGAAGTTTGGAATGCTTTATAGTCATAATCGCTTCCTTACCACAAGTAAGATCACTTTCTCTACCACCTACCTCCTTCCCTCCCTCATGTATGGGGCCCCTCTCCTTGCCAGTCTACAAGCCACCCTTAAAGCTAAATTGGCATCCTGTTACAACAAAATTTCCAAGTTTGCCACCAGCTCCAAATCCTCCTCCCACCATTGCATCGCCCTACACTCCCTGTACTGGCTGGAACACCCCAACTATCTCCTTTACATTCAGGTCTCTACTGCTCACAAACTTATCTTTAAGCCATTTCAATGCCCCTCCCTCTCCTCCATCCTTAGTATGCATCTCCCTAACCGATCCCTTAGGTCCAAAAATTAAAATCTACTTGAAGTGTACAAACCCTTACGTACTCCTGGCAACTTCTGCTGTCATTTTCTGTAGCATGTAAATGGAACTCACTTCTTCCCTGTATCTGAACTACCCAGAGCCTCTCCTCTTTTAAAACTTTGCTCCATTCCTATCTGTCTTCAACTTGGGAATGCTCCTGCTCTCACCCCTCCTAACCTCCTCCTAGTTACTCCTCTTCCCCTAACCTCTCCCACCCGTAACTACCAACTATGTTTCTTTTCCTCCTTCACTTCTTTCTCACCATTAATTATTCCCTTTTATGCCTTACAAATTGTATGCATTAGCAATTCACCCATAACAGAATACACATCATCTCAGGTTGTTCAAAACCTATTTGTATTGTGTACTATAAAGACTCATTGTTACTACTATCACTTCATCAATTTGATTTTTGCTCATATTACAGTTGTGTAACATATTAGAATTGCGTAATTTTTGTACTAATTTCTGATGATCCTACTTTTATAATATTTTGTATTATTTCTGTATTAATTCATGTTGATTTTTGTTTTGCTTTATATGTATGTACATGCAGCTTTTCTCCCCAGGCCTCAATTGAAAAAGGGCTCACCTTGGCCAAATGGACTAACAAACTGCATATAAATAAAAATAAAAAAGTTTTTGATAATGCTGTCTTTTACTGTTTGGAAAGTACAGGTGTGTAAGTAAACTTACCATAACAGAAGATGTTGAAATGGATATATTGCAGTAGCATATAGCTTTATCGAACATATCCTGCCAAGGATTGAATGTCCGTTCTTGTTCATCACACTTTTCACAGACTGTTCTTCCGTACAGTAGGAGTGGTTGTGACACTTCATGTTGCTTAAACTACTGAACCTTGACTTTCAGTTATTTGCCTTATACATGTAGCTGTGATTTCTTATACACATCTTACCACCTTCCCAGTGATCACAGGGTTTGTGTTTAGTTGACTTTTATGTCCAAGGTGTAAGTCTGGTGACTTTCTCACTTTGTGTCCTAGCAGTGCTTCTATTTCTGCTGAATCTTTCCAGCATTTTCTTTACTTTATTACTAAATTTGTCAGGGCATTTGTAATACTTTAATGTAATAATTTCTGGATTAGGACAGCAGTACTTGATGTATACAAATGATTATTATATATGAGACTATTGCTTTCTGTAACCTGTAGCCCTTAAATAATTACATTGCGGTTATCGTAACACTTGTCAGCATCTTGGTAATTATTGTAATAAGCAACAAGTATTTAACTGATACAGCTACACAGAATATCTTTTAGAACATATTTTATAAATTCATGATGTGTATATCTAGCTACCAAATGCAGTGACAAGCACTTTACCTGTAGGAATCTATGAATGCCTTGTTTAATAACTACCTGATTTGATTAAATTAAACCAGTAACTATCTGCAGCAAACTGTCTTGTGCTATCATCAGAAGGTTATCTGCTTTATCATTGCTGATGTAAGATGAGCCTGTTTTGTCCTAGTATTTGTAATATTACTCACCTAGCTACTAATGTATGATGACAGTTTACACGAGGAACTAGTTCAAAGTGGATGCTAATGTCGATCGTTAATACTGTATGTACTAGCACTGTGCTGCTGACTATGACTATCCTTAATGCTCACCTGTAAGAGGTAAAATGGTGGATAATATGGTGTAGTCTAAGCAGATACTAATATTGGCATGCATAGTGCATCTAATGGTCCATACCTACTGAATATGGTTACGTCAAGATTTCACATGTTAAGAAATGTTAATATTCATAGAGTAATCATTACCTAAGTTCATATAGTCATACAAGTGTATTATTTTTTTGACTGTTTTCACTATTGGTCAAATAACATTCCTCTCACGTTTCTCTACTCTTATTCAGGCATAGGTCATAATGTATACTCTGTAAACACTATCTATCTTGCCTTTTGCAGCTAACATATTATAGCCTCAGAAGAAATCTGAAGTGCTTTATCTCCCCATTTCTGGTAACTTACGTAAACCGTAGTAATGAGAAACATCTCCTTACTAAATGGAACACATACACTACTACTGTAAATTACAGCAAAATCACCAAAACAATCCCCAAAAGTTCTGGTCTAGTATAAATAAACTCATGTACCCAGGCCACTCACGTACACCTTCCCCATCTCAGGCCGAACAAAATACCCCCCACCAAACTGCCAATACCTTCAATACCTTCTTCACAGAGACCATACAATCACTAGCCAGTCATCTAGTCCCTGACAACTCGAGCCTCCCCACCACTATACCTAGCACTCTACCAACATTTCATCTGCAACCCATCTCAACCACTCTCATCTATAATTTATCCAAAAACTTAAACCTTGTACTCCTTCTGCTGACCAGCTACCAGCTGAATACCTGCAAAAAGCAGCCAAAGTAATTTCTTATCCCATATCCATCCTCATAAATAGAACCATTAAAGAAGAAATTTTTCCAGACATCTGGAAAATCTCCCATATTATCCCCCTACACAAAGGGAGTACCTCTAATGATTATTCCAACTACCGGCCAATAGCTCTATTATCACCCTTAGCAAAAATTATGGAAAAATGCATTCACCAACAACTATTAAACCATTTATCTCAACATAACATCATATCAAACTGTCAGCATGGCTTTAGGCCATCCCATAGCACCACAACTGCCCTATTATCCTTTACAGAAGCCATCAATAGAAATCGTAATAAAAACAACCTCTCTTCTGCACTCTTTACTGACCTCTCAAAAGCGTTTGACATGGTAAACCATGCCCTTCTTATCAACATTCTTGAATCAGTTTCCCTTGACTGTCTGGCAGTTAAATGGTTCAAGTCCTACCTTACCAATAGGCAACAGGCAGTTCTCTGGGAAAATAATATAGCATCCCTTCTGCCAATCACACTCGGAGTCCCTCAGGGCTCTATTCTAGGTCCACTTCTTTTCTCACTGTTTGTCAACGACCTCCATGTAGCCATTCCACAAGCCACCTGCATTCAGTATGCAGATGATTCTACACTAGTATGCTCAGCAAACTCCCCAACTGATCTACATTCTCTTACTCAGAATGTTTTCAACATAGTTGAAACATGGTTCACAAAACGTTGCCTCCTGCTCAATGCCAGAAAACTAAACTCCTTCTCTTCACACCCACCAGCAAATCCTCCCCCATAGATTTCTCCGTCATCTCCAATAATGGCACAATTATATTCCCCGATTCTACCACTAAATTGCTAGGAATTACTAGCGACAATAACCTTACATTTGACAGCCACATAAATAACACCATAAAAACTGTCAACAGAAAAATAGGCTCCTTATATAAAATAACTTTCCTAACACCAATAGCCAGAACTAAGATTGCACACTTCCATTTAATTTCAACTCTTCTGTATGCCTCACCAATATACACTAATCTAAAGAAAAATAATCTCATCAAACTAGCTAATTCCTATAATAACATCACCAGATTTGCCACCAGCAATCCTTTTAGAACTAATGCAGCTTGGCTGGCTTGAATTTCAAAACCAATTGAAACTCTCCCAACTTACCATTGCCCACAAGATATTTTATAAACCAAGCAGCACTCCTATACTCTCCAATCTCATAATCCCCTACAAAAATCTAAATTCTCTTCGCTCTTCCAGCAAACTTCTTGCTAGCATAAGCAAGTCTTACAAAACTGCTGGAGTTTCTCTGTTTTCCAACTCTGTGGGGAAAAAACTGGAACCTACTGCCTAATGAACTAACTTTAATTTCTAGACTGCCTCTCTTTAAATAAAACCTCAAAAGACACCTCAAAACACACTGGTTATGCCCCTGCAGCAACCCTGATTAATCTCCTCTTTCACTACAGATATTTCTCCTCTTGAACCTCTACTTATTTCACATTCATTGAAGTAGGACTTTAACTGCTTAATAGAATTCAACATACTGGTGTAATCTATCCTGCTTGATGCTCTGAAAGTGTCTATCCTGTTTGATGTACTGATGGTCTACATGTATCTCACTGCATATTGAATTATCCTGTACATATTGTCACCTTTACTATTGTAAATACCTACTTTAATTTATTAATACTACTGTATTTTTTTAGTATTCTTATTACTTCCTGTCTTTTAATAATCTTCTATTGAAATCCATTCATTTACTATGTATTAATATTGATTTTTAATTTTTAATTGTTAAATTCCAGTTTTTTGTTGCCAATGGAGCTTTTCACCCCGGGCCTCTACTGAAAATGGAAATATATCCAGTTAGACTAGCCCGGTTAACAAATGTAAAATAAAAATAAAAATAAATAAAATAAAGTATGATTGAACTGACCTTTTATAACTTAACCAAATAACTCTTAATCAAATGGTTACTAAGATACTTGTCTAGAAATGCGCACTACCTGCCTCCCCATAACCTCCAATGCTATTTTGTCTAGACCCTGTGTTACTGAGGAATATGCCCTTGACCAAGAGATTTATTTTAAAAAATAAATAAATGAAGAATAAAGAAAGAAAAACATAACCATATTGCTAAGTCATAACTTCTAGTGCAAGTTGTAGCAAACTACTCTAAACTTAAACTAGCAGTAATTTAATACAGATATAGTTATATTTCACTAAGCTCTGGTTGTACCCATACTCATAATTCAGAAGTGAATATCTTCCCCTAATATGACTAAAGTATAATTACTAGACATCAACAAAAGTAACTTTTACAAATAAAACAACAGACTCTGTTACTATCTCTTACCTTGTCAAAGGCTATATCTCACAGTTTTTTAAAGCAAAAACTCTGGTAGGTAAGTGAGACCCATTCCATTCTGCCCTTGCTGCACTCTACTTCTGTCTCCTCCCCTTCCCCTATTTCTCACCCACCCCAACAACCTCTACTTTTATACTCATCTAAATTCCACTTTGCCTCAATTAGCTAACCAATCACTGTCTTCCTTAAATGCCAATTATCTCCGTAACGCTGCTGTGAAGACTATATTATCTCTAACTTCCTATCTAATTGGTCATCCCACATTACAAGACTGATTCTATTATTAAATGTATCTGTAACCACCTGTATTAGCTAACACTCTAAAAGCACCAGATTAATATTTCTCTGCCTAATACTCTCCATAAAACACTATCGCCACTCTACTAATTCATAATGCTTCTATCTAGTCTTACTTTAGGTACTCTTGTAAGCCTCATCTTTCTTACCTATTACCAAATTCTCACAATTACAAACATCATCTCACCAAGTAAGTTCTTAGACTTCGACCCAAAGACTTCTATGTACACCCCAAGAATAGTACTTTGCCTCTTCCACACACTGCTTACCTCTATTAAAAAAATTAAACTACTCAGTACACCCCCAAAACACCCAAAAATCCTACTCCCTCAGCAAATCACCCACAAGCAGGTATATACAATAGTTTTGTAGGGTTGTACCAATGCAATCTTATAGATGGAGATATTCATCCTAATCCCAGACCCGATAACCACCACTCAGATAAAAATAACAGAAAAAAAGTTTTACCATCCAAATCACACAACCCCCACATCTCACTAACTAGTTAACTTTCTTTACCATGAATGCCAGAAGCATAAGAAACAAAATTACTTAGCTATATACTTGGATTGCCTGCCAGAAACCCAATATCCTGGCTATAACTGAAACATGGCTAAAGTCTAAAATCAGTGATACTGAAATCCTACCATCTGGTTATAATGCAATATGAAATGACAGCAATAAAAGTAACAGTGGTGGTGTTGCATTAATGTTCCCAAAGCACTACAATCTAACTCCATATAATGTTCCTGTACCACAATTCAACAACAATGAACTTATTATACTCCTAAAACTAAATAAATATGTATAGTCAGTATCAAGTTTATTAGAAGAAATCCTATACTGGACATCAGATCGTAGGTTTAACCCGGGTATCACTTCTGTGTCACTGTTAGACAGAGGCACAGTATACTAACCTCGAAAAAGGGCATAGCAAAATTAATTTAAAATGGGTAGCGAAAGCCGAACACATTCTGGCTAGGCTTATAAATGGCCTAGGGCAGATAGCCTAGTATGAACCTATGAATATCCCCTATGAAACAATAATACCAGGGGATGTAAACATAAACTGGCTTGAACTTATATCTGCTACCCAAAATCTAGTGCCAACTTATTTGGCTTTATGCAACTCATAACAAGATCCAAACTATTTCACTAAAAACTCAAGTTCTTTACTGGACTAGATTCTCGTATCGGACTTCAATAAATTTGATGAATCAGGTACCTTACCTAATTCAGTCAGTGACCACTCCCCCCAGCGTATACTAAATGATATACAAAAAGTATCCTTAAGCAACAAGCAGTAAAAACCGTATGTAACCTAAGTAAATTTAATTCTGGCACATTCAGTGCAATGCTCTCATCATTCAACTGCAACATACTAAACTCCATCCCTTTAGACTAAGCGATAATGACATTTAATACAATATTCTTCAACATTCTTAACAGCATATCATCCCCAAGGAACAAGAGAATAAAAGTAAATGATGCATCCTGGTTAACTAAGACTACTAGAACACTGATGTAGAAAAGAGACAAAGCTTGGGGAAACTGGCAAAAAAAAAATCACAAAAACCTTCATCAATATGAGATACTATACAAGTATGCGAAAAAAAAATAACCTGGAACAAATACATGTACTATAATAATTTCCAGAATAGTTGTAAAACAGATCCCAAAAAATCTGGTCAACAATCAACAAAATAATACAGCCTGGGCAAAAACATAATCCCAACCCATCTCCAATTAGCACTGCAATGGATTTTGCAACTCAGTTTAATAACTACTTTATAAATAGTATAACATACATTATGAAGGATTTTAACTCAACACAACTTAACTCAGCTAAACAGTTCCAAGTTTCTTCTACATTCAACCTTCAGATAGTGCCTACAACCCCTATCAAATATCTGCTTAACAAGCTAAAGGTTTGCTCTACCTATGCAAATAATTTACCTAATGAGTTTCTAAAAATAATAGCTAGCATCATAGGAAGCCCTGTTTCCTTCCTCATAAACGTATCTATATAAGAATCATATGTCCCCATGCTCTGGAAAAAGGTCGCACATCATTCCCCTCCACAAAGGTAGTAACTTAACTGATATTCCAAACTTCAGGCTAACAGTAATACTATCCCCACTTTCATAATTACTGGAAAATGTGTCCATAAGCAACTTTTACAATGTCTTACACTGGAACAACTTTTAACCTCGACTCAACATGGTTTTCAATCATCCCATAGTAATAGTACAGCTCTACTCTCATTCTTTGAAACAGTCAATAAAGCCAGGGATAGTTCGTGTCTGCATTATTCCTTGATTTATCAAACGCCTTCAGTACTGTTAAAACTTCAAAACTTTTAACAGAAATGTTATCATTAGGCATTACTGCAAATGCCTTAAACTGGTTTCAGAGCTATCTCAAAGACAGATTCCAATTAGTAAAATGACAGAACATGCTATCCCTGTTTCTTCCTGTAAATACAGGTGTTCCCCAAGACTTAATCCTTGAACCCTTACTGTTTAATATACTTACCAACTCACTCCTCACATGCATGCAACATGCCTCCATTATACAATATGTCGACAATTCAACACTTAAATGCTCATCAAATGATCCAACTCATCTACTGCAAATCACTCAGGAATCATTCACTGCCACAGACAAAAAAATGGTTATTAAACTATCACCTTATGCTTAATCCCAACAAAACCAAAAATGCTACAATTTTCCACACAACAAAGTCCAATGAAGAAAAATAACTTCAAAATATATTCCCTCAATAGCACCAATATTGAACTAACCTCTGAAATGTAGCTGCTAGGAATGATAATAGATGATACTGTTAGATTTGATGACTGCAGAAAAGATGCCATAAAAAACACATCAGGAATTACATCTACTCTACAGAGCTAGAAACTTCCTCACCCTTCCCTCTAGAATCACAGTAGCATAAACTTACCTTCTTCCTCCTCTCCTTTACAGTGCCCCCATTCTCATAAATTTCCAAAAATCAAATATTCAAAAACTGGAATAATGTTACAGTAAAAATGCTAAATTTGCTACTAGTGCTCAGTACCATACTCATCATTGTACTGCACTAAAAACCCTTAAGTGGCTAGAATTACCCACTTACCCAAAATATATTAAATTATTCACTGCATATAAGATCACTAATAATCATGATACAGCTACTGCTCTAAGTACAACCGTACAAAAATATACAGGCACCCTCTGTGATCAAATGACCAAAGCAACTTCCTATCTATGGACCAAACAAATCATCAGGACACCCCTTTTACTCTGTTACCAAAGCCTGGAATTGTCACCCTACTTCCATAGCTACCTCTTACCAATCCTTCAAACTCTAGAAAACCACCAAAAAAAAAGGAATGGTTCTTTTTCTCCAGTACATTAGGATAACCATTTACTGTCCTACTTAAAGATCAAATCTACTTTCAACCCCTTATCCATGAATCCATTCCATTAAATATCTCTTATTATACAGTGACCCCCCCCCCATTAATATTCCAAAACGTGCACGCTGATTGGCCAGTGTGCCCGTTGTAAATCCCACAATATACCGACGGAAAAAAGGTCCGGTCACCCGGACTTTTTTCCGTTGGTATAAAGTCCTCAAAATATATTTTTTTAAACAAAAAAGAAAAAAAATGGAGCAACAGAGACCTTCTTTTCTCCGTTGCTTCTGTTTCTAAGCATTGATGTACTGGGTATGCATGGGACGCAAGTCCCATACGCATGCTTAGTGCATCAAAACAGGGAAGCAGTATACCACAACCAGCAGAAGAACAGTAATGCACCATTATACAAAGACATTGGGCAAGATTCACGAAGCCTCCATGTAAGAGATACAAGGCTTACACGGAGGCTGCAGTTAAACGGTGTGACGTCAGCATGTCATGCATATGCATGAGGGCATGCTGAATCACACCTAAGGCTAACACGGTCCGTGGAAGACAGTAGGGGCGTGTCCGTAGGCCGAGCCCTGCAAGCGGACATGCCCCCAGAAGAGTAAAAGTGCCCAAAGTAAACACCCACGACAGAGTCCATGAAAATGTGAATAAACACAACACAACACATGCCCCCACAGACTATGAACATAAAATATATAAATGAACATGTTATATATTTTTTTTAAATTGTAAAGATTTTTGCCCGTGAGTGCGCTCGTTTGCACGGGCGTGCCTGTAGCTCAGCCACAGTTAGCAGTAAGTGGAAAAGCATATAAGAACTAACTAGGCAAAGTAAGCCAAAAGCAATAGCGTAGCGGTAGAGACGTCGGCTGTAGAGCAGGCAGTCATGGTTTGAGCCCCCACAACATCAATTTTTATTTTTAGTAAAATAAGCACGAAACAAGTCCCTGACATATATGTACACATATAAAATTCCCCACACGTACCGACAACTTAATAAAACTAAAAGAACACTTCTGGTATATAGACAATTACGATAGAGGCCACGGCTCGGACTCAGAAGCTTTATACACAATATTTATTCACAAAAACCAAAATAAAGTAGGTTAAGCGCTTTCATCTGTTATCCAGACTTCTTCAGAACGTACATCTGAGTATTACAACCTGTTTATATATCTCATCAAATCCTTTTTGGCGCCAAAAAATAATAATTGCAGTGCTTAATTACAGTGCTTAATTAATTACATTAATATGCCTTAATATGCATTAAAATATGCAGTACAATAAAAATGCATTACATAAAAACATCCCTTGAATATAAATAAATACTAACTAATAAATATATGAATGCAAAAAATGCACCAATATTACTATTACTTACTAATTGAATGTCAATTGTATACATGCTGGGATAAACTAACTAACACTATCATCTCTATGCCATGTGGTCCCAAAGGGAAAATCAAATGCATATATAAAACTTGTACCCTGATAGTGTAAGGTCTTCCATGGTTGATACATAGTTGATAAAAACAATGTTAGTTAAAAAACAAAGTTAGTTAAAAAACAATGTTACTTAAAACTAATACAATGTTAGAGAAAACTAATTTAAATGTGTAGCAGACTGATTTCTGCCTATTTTCTCAATATTAAAAAAGGTTTTATACTAATATTGTCGTTTATTCCTGGAAAATTTGTTGCATCAGAAATTATCTGCCACTTACTCTCTTTCATTGCTAAAATAGCTTTAATGTTTCCCCCATAAGGTGATTGTTCTACCTTATCAATAATGTAAAACAAAAAATGATGGTTATCATTTGTATTGATTACATGACGATACAGAGCATTTCTATTATCTTTAGTTCTGATAGCATACTGATGCTCATAAATACGTTTTTTAAGATGTCTTTCTGTCTTTCCTATGTAGAATGCGTTGCATGCTACACAGGTAGCCATATAGATCACAAAAGTAGAACTACAATTTCCCTGAATACTTGGTATATATGTGTGGTTTATATTGTCTAACCTAGTACCTTTGCATATTTTAATTTGTTTGCATTGGTTGCAATGCCCACATTTTGTCGTATTTTTATTTTCTCTTGGTAATTTACCTTTTGTACTTTCCAGTAATTTTTTAATATTGAAACCTGTCTTGTATACTATTTTCATATGAATGCCTAAAATGGATTCTTTGTTAACAACAAATTGATTCCATCTCTCTATAATACATGTTTCAACATTTTTAATCATAGGGGAATAGGTTAGTACACATACCCTTGGGCCGTATTCCGATAACCTAGAATCACCCGTATTGGTGGAAATTATATTGTTGTCTCCTAACAAGGGCTTAAACTTCTTTCCCCATTCATCTATTATATATTTATTAATTCCATTTAATACTTTGCCAGGATATCCTCGGTTTATAAACATGGATCTGATGAGATCTATTTCTTTCAACATAATGTCTTTTGTTGAACACATCCGAGCTGCCCTTATGCATTGACCCTTGTAAATATTTTTAAAAACATGCTTCGGGTGATTACTGGTATATGCCAAATAATCATTAGAAAAAGTGTCCTTTCTATAGATACGTGATATAAAACCAGCATCCCCATGACTTATGTAAGCATCTAGATATGCTATTCCATCCTCTTTGACAACATGGGTGAATCTCAAAAATTCCGTAGTGCTATTAATGTAACTTATAAATTTTCCTATTTCATCCAACGGACCATCCCATAATATAAACAAATCATCAAGAAATCTGGTATAATATTTGATGTACTGATAAAATTCAGATTTAAAAATATATTCAGCTTCCCATTCGAGCATAACCATGTTGGCAAAAATCGGGGCACAGGATGCGCCCATGGCAACACCTCTGGTTTGCTTGAAAAACTCATTTTGAAACTGAATATAATTATTTACACATATAAAATTATATTTTATGTAAAATGTAATGAAATAGGCCATTTATTTTGAAGAAATGTGAGATAACAAAATAATAAAAAATGCCAGATGTGCCTAGAGCTGAGCTACAGTTTAACAAGGTGAGTGCATCTGCCTGTAGGTGAGCAGTGGTTTAACAGGTGTAAAATGAGTGCCCGTAGGTGAGCAGTGGTTTAACACGCTGAAACTGTGTGCCCCTAGCTGAGGTGAACGTAATATGCATGCTGACAGCCAAATGAAGTGTAAACCAGCGTAACCCGTTTGCTCGGAGCTGCGCACCGCGCCAACAAGCTAACAGCCGGGCAACGTTGAGCAAGCTGTAACAAAACTGTCTTTACACAGACACAACCCCTAGCCTGTCTAGACAGTCATAAAATATAAAAAGCATTGGCCAGGTTCGAACCCAAGATACCATGCACCATAGTCAAGGTACTGAACCACTAAGCCATGACAGCTGTACTTAGAAATGCAGTAATAGCAAATATTTAGGAATGAATAGAAAGTGGAGCATGACAAAGCAGGTTTTGTGAAGTTGATACAATTCCAAAATGGCCAATCACAGATAAGTGCGGGGAAAAACGGCATATATAAGCCCCATAGGCGGGAATACACAGCATAAACGATTGTAGAACTAACTTGCAGCCAGAATGTCAGGAGTAGCTGAGGGTAGTTGCTTTCGAGCACAGAGGTGGGGCATTGAGGAGTCCAGATATATAGTCTGGCTCCTAGTCCACAATCATGAGGCCCAACACATGCAGGGCCAGGTCCTGTGGGGAGCATATAGGGCTGAGGCGTGGGACCGGTTGGCTCATGATCTCACCAGTGCCACAGGGATTCCAAGGACTGGTGAGCAGGTCTGTCACCACCATGCGGACCTGAAGAGACGTAAGCAGGACCAATTGAACCTTTGGATCCAGGAGGCCCGGCAAATGCCCAACGCCCCACTACTGAGTAAGTTGCATTTAATTATGTATGTAAGAAATTAAACTAGCTGATATTATGGAGATGTGTATTCCAATATTACTTAATTTATATTACAGCTGCAGGTGTCCGTTCTGTGAACCGCAGAGCCTATGGCGATAGGCTGGTGCGGTTGCGCCACCTGGCAGGTCAGTAATCCTCACCCAGTAACTGTAAAGAAATATAAAAGTATGACAGTTAGCAAAAGAGTGCAGTGTAGTCACTAAGCAATAAAATGTGCAAGTAACAGTGTAAGAGTGTTTGCAAGTATTGCTTGATTACAAAAGTGTGTTGCAGTCTGTAATCCAAACAGAAAAATGAAAATGTCTGAAATAAAGTCTGAAATAAAGATGCTCCACCTGTAATATAATAGTACACAACCTGCAGCAGGCTGAAAAGTACAGCTGCAGAAGATGAGCAAATCACGTGTGAAATATATCCCTGTTGAAATACTGAAACATGACAGAAGTGAGACTGCTGGAAAGGATTGTAATAACTACAGGTAAAACATGTCAATAAAGCCTAGAAGTAAGTACCATCCTGAATAGTAAAATGAAAACAAGTGAGAGAGTGTGAGAAAGAGTTATGAATCCACCAATAAAGTAGTAATATCCCCTGAATAAAGTATACTGCAGTCAGTACAGAATGAAATGAATGTGACAAGCAGAACCAAACTGAAATGTGTTCAAACTGTTGCTGCAGCTGGAATGTGTATCCCAAAATCTGGATATGTTGCTCTCAGTCTGCAATATGCAGATAGTATGATTGTCTGAAATACCAAACATCCACAGTTGTCTATAGCTATATAAAGCAAATGTAGCAGGATGATGTAGCTGAACAAAGCCAGATATGAACATGTATGAATAACAATAAAATGTATATTGATGTAGCAGTAACAGTCCTATCACCAAATTGAAGTAGTTGTCATATAGGAAACTGTAGTTAGAACAGTAGTGTGTATATATCTGCAGCTATTAGAAATGTACAGCATATTATTTGGTATTTGAAGGTGTTAATAATATTTTCTTCACCCCACCCTATAACCACATATAATCCATTCCATGTGAAATTGGTATGTGCAATCACAATTAACACCCCTGAACATTTGTCCTGTTGGGTCATAAATATTTGCATGTACGTTGATGCATCTGCCCTGTTCATACATCCAAACCTGATGGCCTGTTGCCATCAATCAACCCTGCATGTTGTTGGACTGTGTATTGCTGTTCAAATTATGCATGTGTTATGCTCGCTGTTCAATGGTGTGAATATCTGCGTGTTTGGTTAATGGGAATACTAATGCATGCTGTTACAACTAATTGCGAATGGTATTGTATGTTACTAACCCAAACTGTCATGACATAATGCAAAACATATGACGACAGGGAAGGCGGGTTCCAGCGGACCCACCTCTCCCACCTCAGCTAGCGAGTGCACCTGGCACTAGTGCCCAGTCTGGACCCTCCTCCGGTGGCCCTGTGCCACCTGCGGGTGGAAGCGCTGCAGGGGATGGGGCCCGTCCCCCCTCTGCAAGTGTGGCCGGAGGAGAACCACCACTCACCCTCCATAGCGTCCGGACTGTGGTGCGTAGGGAGATCTGGGACTCTGTTCTTGGGCCCCTACGCCAGCTTGAGGCACAGGTGGCACAACTTACGGGCATGCCTGTTGCCCGGCCTACACAGCCCCGTCCTGGGCAGTGAAGGAACAGTGGCAACTGCCCATGGGTGGGGATATCAGTTCCACTGTTGCCATCTGTGGGCTCATGGGCTCTGGATATCCAAACATCCGTCCCCGTCAATTGTGTAACCCCCCCACACGTGTCATACACCGCCCCTGTATGCGTCTTGTTTGTCTTGTCTGTTGACCTACCCAACCTACCTCCCCAGCTATACCGACTTCCTTTACCTGACATACCACTCTCACCTGAAAAAAAAAAAAAAAAGGGCACTCTGTACCCACAAATATTACGCCCCATACATAGCTGCCCATTCCACACACATGTCTGCTGGACATGGAAACTATCAATTACAATTGGCTGTACAACAAGTATTATTGTTGTCCTGACACCTCTCTCAGGGGTGGAAGGTTTCAAATGTCACACCAAATTACAAACATATGCACAGCTGCTGCTGATGAAGAAATGGGCAGCTATGGGCCTTACCTACATCCCTCCTGCAAAACCCAAGCTTGTTTCCCTACTGTCTTACCCTCTTTGTGACCCCTTTTTCACCACTTTCCTGTCTCCCCATTTTCATTTCTTTCAAAGAAAATAGCGCGGGTGCGTGCCAGAGTAAGCACTGTTAAGCGGTTGTAAGCGGGTGTGCGCGGAGCTGAACGCCAGTGCGCATGCATGATCTCCGCGCAAACCAGCGCTAACCCGGTTACAACTGCTTAAAAGTGCCTTAGGCACTCTGATTGACAGGTCCTGTAGTCAGTTCAAAAGCAAAATAAAATCCCACTGTCAGTCCCGAACCCAGGACCTTGGAAACAGTAGTCTGCATGACTTACCACTAAGCCATGACTGTTATACAAGAACATTGTGCTAAAATAAATATATCATGTAATAGTAGGAATGAATGTAAAGGGAATATAGGATGTGTAGTACACAAAGCATGTCATGTATACTTACTGTCAAATCTAGTGGATTTCTATAATAGTATTGGGTGAACAGAAACAGCCATGCTAGTTGGTAGCTAGTAGGTAATAATGTCAGTTAATGTACATATATAAATGTATGTATATTTACATATATATATATATATATATATATATATATATATATATATATATATATATATATATATATATATATATATATATATATATATATAGTTGTAGGTGTCAGTGTGCATACACACTTAGTACAGGAAACAGCAGAGAGGAATGGAGAAATGTGAATCTACAACACAGCCTGAATCATGAGAGAGATACTAACCTTTACACTCACAGAACAGTGTCCACAGCATACCAGCATGGTCCCCGCCCTTACAATCTGAAAGGGCAACGCCTATCTCACATACCCTTTTATAGCACTGTCCTGAAATCACAGTGAGAACTGCAATCAGTACACAACTGGCTGCATGCAATTAGCAAATGCTGGCTTACAATTGGTGCAGAGGCAATCACATGGACTTATGCAGATACCTACAAAAGCATCCTGTACTCCCACTCCACACATGCAATACTTTCATTGCACCATCTGGAGGCAGACAGAGAGAGAGAGAGAAAGAAAAAAAAAAAAGAAAATAAGAACACAAACAAAAACACACATTACACAAACTAAGTTGAAGCTGTCATCAGTGTCAGTATCAAGCTGGGCTAGCAGCAGCAGGAAGCTATAGTAACGGTAACGCAACCAGCTGCGACAAACACAGGTAATGTAAGGTAACAAGTTAATAGTCTACATACTGTGAACCCTCCATATGTGTCATTGGTCTGTATCTATAGGTATGTCCATGTGATAAGTTGTGTGCACGTAATTTCACCCAAAGGGGGTGACTATACATTACATGTCATTCAGTGTTAGGCCATGATCCTGGCACCAGTTGTCCGTTTCAGTGAGGCCTGTCTGTAGGATGTGTGTGTCAGCTGGTGTAATGACTATGGCGCTTAGTTCGCAGTCATCTGGGAACTTTGTCATCCACAACCCGCACATGTTTGCTTTCACATCTGAGAACTAAATGCCAAACAAGAGGGGTCCTAGGACAGAGCCCTGTGGGATACCACATGTGACTGGCATTGAGTCTGACATGGCTCCTGCAATATCGATATTATGGATTCTGTATGTCAACCAGTGTGCAACCCATCATGTGACATATGTAGTAACATGTAAGCTAATGAGCTTGTCTATGATGCCTGAGTGGAGTACTGTGTTGAAGGTCTTAGGCAAGTCCAGGTAGGTTGTATGGACTGCGTTGCCCTCATCAATGGCTGTAGTGACTGTTTTGAAAGGTCAGCCGGGTTCAAAAGGCAGGATCAGCTCATCACAAAGGCAAACTGGGTGGGATCAAGTGTCTGCAGGTACCCAATATCGCTGTATATGCGTCCCATAATGAATCATTTCATAGCTTTGCAGACCAGGCTGGTTAAGCTTATGGGGCGGTAGTTCCCAGGGTCAGTAGAGGTGCCTCCTTAGTGGAGTGGGACCACTGTTGCTGTATGCCAGTGTTCAGGTACATATCCCGTAGTACGGCCAAGGTTAAATATCATTGTTATATGTGGTTGTATCTCCTCTTGGAGTTCACATAGCACACATCTAGGGATACCATCAGGTCACATTGATGCTGTGTTTTCTGCTTTGCTGAGGGCGGCCCTCACCTGGACATCTTTGATGATAGGGAGGTTACATTCAGCTGTGATAAGTATTTCTAAGTGTGGGGGAGAAGGAGGGGGGATACGTGCACTGAACCTGTCTGCCAGAATGTTGCCAATATCTGTGTGTTCAGTGAATGTTAAGTAGGTGTGTAGTAACTTAAAGCATATCTGAGGCGTTTGGTCCATATGTCTAACATAACTGAAGAAGGCCTTGTGGTTATCTATAGTGTTCATGGCCATTTCCCTCCCAGAGTAGGCCATGGATGTTGTTATGAGAGACAGTAGCTTATTACCAGTGCTGACCACAGATGCCTTCCCTTTATGTGAATCTGCTCTGTCCTGCAGTAGCCTCCTTCTATCGTTATACAATCTGCCTTTGGCTGGGGTCCACCAGACAGGATGCCTAACCTTTGTGCATAGGGTCTGGGTTAGAAATGTGTGTGCATGTTCCATGCATTCTTTGGGATGTCCATGGGAAGCATTCGCAAAGGGTTCAGCAGTGTGGGTTGTGGCTTCCACTGGCCCAGTGGGCTGTATGGATACCATGTCAGTCCTAACAAGTGAATATCTGTCTAATCACATATATATCAAAGTAGTCTACTGTGCTGGTGGTGGTGGTGGTGGGATATGTATATCCAGGCCGAGTAATTTGTGTCCAGACCACACTAGTGGATGGCGTTCCACATACAGTACCTTGGTATGAACCCCCAGAGTGAGGTTGTGCATTGGACCTGTCTCAGTGTGCTGACCGATAGGGCATGCTACTATGTTGTATGGAATGTGGCTGAGCACTGATATCTGGCCATGTACTTGTCTATCCACCAAGAGACACACACGTGCTACATATGGGAGTAGTAGTATATCACTACAGTTGAGTATCATGTATAGTATGTGTGCCATATATTGCTGACATAGTCTGCTGATATCCTGTTTGTGTTCTCTTCCAGGGACATGGCGCGTCAGCGAAATCCTGCCTACTGTGCTGCAGAAGATGAAGAGATACACCAGAGCCTGGTGCGGGATTATGACATACTGTTTTCCCGCACCAGCCAGAATCAGCAGGAGAGGGCTGCACTGTGGCAAGACCTTGTCCGTAGGGTAAATGACATTGGCACGCATAATAGGACATATGCGCAGGTATGACATCACTGCAGTGATTTAATCAGAAATGTCCATCAGCGTGCGTCGGATATCCACAGGCAACAGGTTGCCACAGGAGGTGGGGTGGCCACACATCCCCCCCTCACCAGACTGGACGGACTACTCCTAAGTGTTGTGGCTCCAGCCCAGGAACATCAACAGCAACACACTTACATTATGATGGAGGCTGGATCCACACAGCAACACGACATGGTAATACGCCATATGTACACTTGACTGTTCTGTACACTGTTAGTTTATGCATGTGTAAGGTGTGTCCGTGGTATGTAGCTGTCAACATAGTATGTAATTGTGCAGGTGTGATATTGCCAATATCAGCAGCTGACATGTGAAAGGCAACTGGTGTACTACTGCACTGCATCATACGCAGTATCAATGGCACAGTTGTGCCCACTGACATTAATCCCCTCATTTCTGCAGGTCCCTCCAGTGTTACAGCAAGGCAGCCCATCCATGCTGGTGAGTGTGTTTTAACAATACTTATAATAGTCCTGATAGTGCTAGTAATACTAGTGTAACTCAGTAGTGCTCTGTGTGTATACTGCGGGGTGTGCATGTTGCATGTGTGCCTATGTCCACATGTGCATGTGTGCCTGTGTCCACGTGTGCATTTGTGCATGTGTCCACATGTGCCTGTGTCCACGTGTCCATGGGTGCACGTGTGCATGTGTGCCTGTGTCCACGTGTGCATATGGGTCTACTTCGAATAACCGAACCACCACTTCACCAACACCCAGAAGATCGAGACGGAACGACCGAACAGGTAGATCGAAAAGGCGATATTCCGACAGCCGAAAGACCGACAACGGCAACGTGTGAGCGCGATCCGGTAAGTGTGCGATAGTGACAGATTTAGGATTGGGGAGCGGACAGGTAAGTGTCATAGTGAGGGATTTTAGGTTAGGTGTGGGAAAGGTGAGTGCGGTAGTGTCGGACTTAGGGTTCCGTAAGGTAAGTGTGTGATAGTGACGTAGTGTAGTGTAGGGAAGGGTTGAGTGTGTTAGGGTTAGTATGCGGGTGGGAGTGTGCGATAGTGACGGGCTTAATGTTTTAGGGTGGGTTAAGTGAGTTAGGGTTAGGGTGCAGGTAGGGTAAGTGTGCAATAGTGACGGTGTTGAGGTTTAGGGGTGGGTTAAGTGAGTTAGGGTTAGGGTGCGGGTTGGGTAAGTGTGCGGTAGTGTCGGACGTTAGGATTAGGGTTTAGGTTAAAGTTAGTGGATATGTTATTGTGTGCAATGTGTAGTTTACGTTTTTTGTGTCGGTGTAATGGTGTTCGGTTTTTTGAGTTGTTGGTGTTTGTCGGTGTTGTGTGTTTTCGGTTGTTTGGGGTCGGTAAATTGTGTGTCGGTGAATCGGAAGTTCGGTTATACAAAGTAGACCCGTGCATATCTGCCTGTGTCCACGTGTCCATGTGTGCAGGTGTGCCTGTGTCCATGTGTGCATGTGTCCACGTGTGCATGTGTCCACGTGTGCATGTGTGCATTAGTCCATCACTGGTAACATTGTGCAGACATTGTTAACTGTGTTTCCTGTCTTCCTCCCACAGGTTCTGGTGCTGTTCTGGTATCCTGCAGCAGGGAACCTGAATCTGGTGCCACAGGTACTGATAATGATGATATCTGTGTAATGGCACAGGAAGGTGTGTCAGGGTCCGTCATTGGTCAGCCAGTTGACAGTACACAGCTGTCAACCCCATCATTGCGCACAGTCATCCTGCCAGTACATCCTATGTCATCATTGTCCCTAGTTGATGGACAGGATACAGTGGGCATTAACCAGGGTAATGTGGCATCTGTGACACATGCTTCCCCACACAGCAGCCATGGGCAGGGTCCTGCGATGGTGCCACACAGACAGTTGCCCATGGGTTCTCGTGTGAGCATCCGTGGGCGTACTGCCTCTGGCAGACGTGCCCAAAGAGGTCTGTCAACCTCAGCTATGTTTCAGGCTGTCATGCAGGCACAGTCGCGTATGGAAAGGTACACCAGACAGGGTCTGAGGGAGCTGAGAACATGTCGCACAGCCATGACTGACAGTATGCGTGACATTGAGGATGCTATCCATAATTTCACCGATGTCATAGACAGACGTTGTGGGGATATAATACAGCAGTTCCACAGCCACATGTCCATGAGCCAGGGCAATGGTGGATGGTTGCGGCGTTGACGTGGCCATATGCCAACAACAGCAGCAGCTGGCAGTCGGTGCGGACGACAACAGGCCCGCGGACGCCCCCATAGTGGCAGCAGCAGCCCCAGCAATGCTGGGTCTGTGCTGTCATCGGAACACCCCAGGAGACCACGTTCACGTGGCTCTGGACAGTCCCAACAGGGACTTGTGTCCAGTCAACACACTCCCGCTTCTGATGACAGTACCCAGTCTGGCTTAGTACCAGATATGGTCCGTAGCACCCCTGCCAGGCACAGGTACCGTGTCCGTGCCCACAGACACTGATCTGTATGACCTGCCAGGTGCAGTCTGTGGCTGTCCACAAACTCCAGTATATGGCAGCCATGAGGTGGAACTGTGTGCATGCATACACACATGCGAAATGTTAACACCTAGGGCTACCACATACACACACACACTGCACCAACAGTGCCCCACCCTGTACTGCTGTCCCTCACCAACACACATACACACACATGTCAATTGGTGGTATCAGTGGCAGACTCAGGCATACCTAATTCACACCCTGTGCATATGATGAAACTGTGCCACCTCCTGCAATCTCCAACATCAGTGCAGGAACAGGTAAACACATTGCTGATGCACAGGGCGACTACATAGAAGTGTATTACTAGTATCATGTTGGTAACAGTACAGTGTGCTGATATGACTGTGTGTATATCCCAGCATGCCTGATGCAGTAACTGTATGACTGTCCTAAATTGTTATCTTCACCCATAGTAAGTAGCATAGTATAACAGCTGCACATTATTGCATACCGGTGGTAAGGATGTCAACAAATATCCACATACATATGTAGCACAGGGAAGAAGCTAATGCAAGTAGTGATACGCAATGATGGACATGTACAGTAATGGTGGCATGTTGCCCACAACGACTATGCAATGTGGATGTTTGCGCATGTTGATATGTGTGCAGTACCAATGTAATACAAATCACAATTAACTATGACATAATATCAGTTCTACCATGGGCATCTGAGCTGTGCATTCCTGGGTACATGTTGATAGTGCCTACATATTTGCACTGTTACCTACTGTAAGTGTTACCCCTTCTTTGTTGTACAATGGACTACATCCAGCCCTGCTTACTGTAGCTTTGTTTGCATGCATGTTTGCTTGGGGTTCCCTGGAACACTGCTTCCACCTGCAATGCAGAGTTACAGAGCTTCTGTGGACTCCTAGTGACATCTGCATAGCGTACTATACGTATGTCAATTTTCCACATGACAGAACGTCACTGTCTGTCCTGTTCGCATGTACGTTGCCTGTGACACATTGCACATGACTTACCTGGCATTTACCCACGTGTGCAGTCAAATATGCCAGTGCTATGAAATCAGTAGTATTGGCCCTATGTGATGGTAATCACCATGGCAATCACACTACTATGGTAGCATGTGCAAAGGTAACCTGAGAATCACCTCTATGGTCCAGTTGTGGTTTATGTGAGTCATGTGGCAATGTCACAGCTGCCACATGTATGCAGTCAACCCTCTCCCCTGGCCAGGAATGTACAACACGTGTGGGATGCCACCACATAGCCAATCTGGGGACTGAGCACTCTGAACCCAGTACTGCCATGCCCTGTCAGGTGGCATGACATACTACAGTGACTACAATACCAGTCTGACATAGACCCACACTGACAGCAATCCGAACACACTGGGGCATACTTGGAGACTCAGAATAGCATACTGCCTGAGCATCACACACCTCCGCAGCTGGCACACAGGCATACGTTACGTCGGAACAGAGCACATGCCACACATGGCACACACATCCCATGTGCCACACACTCACAGCCTGTAGGGCTACACAACACACCTGCTACAGATGTGTCAGGTACCTCTCTTGGCCACTGCAGTGGGGTCCCGCTCAACAGGCTTTACATGGTGAAGGTCACAGTGATATGCCCGTGGGGCACTATGGTCCACCACAAAACACATGCATACAGGTCAGTCAGAGACATGGACACATATGACTCAGTCATTGTCCATGCCACTATGGATGACCTGAGACGTACCTCCCTGGACTACATGATAGAGAACATAGAAGGGATCTCTCAGCATGTGGCACGGGCCAGTATGAGCCTGATCTTGGTTGCCATCATACCCTCACCAGGTATGCTACCACAATATGTAGGAAGGGTGTTCTATGTCTACATTCTGCTCAATCTCCAATGTCATTCATAGGGTATCCAATGGCTGTCAACGTGTGCTTACATGCTAGGGAAGCCACAATGATTTGCGAGGGGCAGCTTGCACATGACACCCATGGGCCATTGTATATTGGCGAAGCCCCTTGATACACACATAGTGCCTTTTGCTGCAGGACAGGGATTACATAGCCACCTCCATGGGTATCACACAGGATAGGACACTAACAGTGATGCTACAAAACACCAGCAGTATACACCGCAAGATGCATGCACTGTCCTCAGCACGGTGAACTGCAATATGCAACTGTGCAGTACCAGATTCCTGATTCACGGCTCACAGGTGCAACCCATCACTGCCAGGTTATACCTCATACCATGCCTGTCAACCCTACACATGTAACACACATGGAGAGGGGGGTGGTATCTCAAGGCACCACAGATACACACATTTCTAGGTTGTTGGCACAGCACAAAGCATCAGGGCCTATCCATGAGCAGCTAACAGTGTGTTGGACTGCCTTCTGGTTCATAGCCTGGCACACACAACCCTCCCATACACAGGAAACCCACCTGTCCTCCCTAACAACACTGGCAATATGACAGTCTCTAGAAATGTCTTTATATGGCTGGACTGCATCCAGCCAAACATTGTGTGTGAGCATTACTGTAGCTACAACACACTAGCTGAAAGGTTCCCAGCATGTAGTCACTGAATTGTAGTGGAACAACATGTTTCCACTCCCACAACAGGTGGGAACATGCAGCACCTGTTCATCGACTACATATAGACTATAAGGCCCAGACCAGATGTGTATCCCCTGCTGTTGGTATTATACCATATACAACCCACACTGTATAGACATATACCGCGTGCGGCCCCTGCACAGTAAGACACAGTCATAATGTTATGCATTGCGAATACCATTTATCCACTTGAGGCACTTGTCAGACATGGTAACTACTGAAGGTCACAGGTATATATGTGTATGTGTCACACACATACATCATGTGTGCATTGCCATTGCTGGTTTAGGCAATGGCATGCATTGTTATGAACAACAACCCACACATGGTCATATTGTGTGACACAACCACACATGGCAGTTGTGGGTTTCCAAAACATACCTATCTGTGCTCTGACAGTGGTAATAGACCCAGTAGCAGAGCGCACTATTGGCATTACTGGGCAAGTAGCCCTGTTTGGCTGTACTGATAGTGTGGTGACATCCCCTGTGTTTACTGGGGGAATATGCAGCATCTGATGTATTGTAGTATTTGCCAAAAGGATCTGTTCTTTCACACTTGCAATTACACACACCCTACTACCCCCCACACACACACTTGCCATTTGCAGGATTCATACCCCTACCTAACTATGTCACGACACGTGAGAGAGACACATTAGCGAAGCGCACTATTCGGATTACTAGGAAGTTCCTCTTCTCCGGCTGTACTTATAGGGTGCTGACATCATCAGTGTTTGGAAAGGGTAATGTGCATAATGTAGTGTGTTCTCCTGATTGCCAAAAAGCACATGTCTTTCATACAGAAATGCACACACACAAACTCCCCTCATCCAAACACACACACTTGCCATTTGCAGGTTTCAAACCCCTACCTAACTATGTTATGACACTTGAGAGAGACGCATTAGCAGAGTGCGCTATTCGGATTACTGGGAGGTTTCCCTTCTCCAGCTGTACTTATAGGGTGCTGACATCATCAGTGTTTGGAAAGGGTAATGTGCATCATGTAGTGTGTTCTCCTGATTGCCAAAAAGCACATGTCTGTCATACAGAAATGCACACACAAACTCCCCTCATCCAAACACACACACTTGCCATTTGCAGGTTTCAAACCCCTACCTAACTATGTTATGACACTTGAGAGAGACGCATTAGCAGAGTGCGCTATTTGGATTACTGGGAGGTTTTCCTTCTCCAGCTGTACTTATAGGGTGCTGACATCATCAGTGCTTAGATAGGGGAATGTGCATCCTGTAGAGTGTTTTCCCAGTTGCCAAAAGGGACATTTCCCTCACACAGACTTGCACACACACTAACCCCCCTCCGCACACACTGGGCAGTTGCAGGATTTAAACCCCTACCTAACTATGTTATGACACTCGTGACAGACGCATTAGCAGAGCGCGCTATTCGCATTACTGGGAGGTTTCCCTTCTCCTGCTGTACTTATAGGATGCTGACATCATCAGTGCTTAGAAAGGGGAATGTGCATCCTGTAGAGTGTTTTCCCAGTTGCCAAAAGGGACATTTCCCTCACACAGACTTGCACACACACTAACCCCCCTCCACACACACTGGGCAGTTGCAGGATTCAAACCCCTACCTAACTATGTTATGACACTCATGACAGACGCATTAGCAGAGCGTGCTATTCGCATTACCGGAAGGTTTCCCTTCTTCTGCTGTACCTATAGGGTGCTGACATCATCAGTGCTTAGAAAGGGGAATGTGCATCCTGTAAAGTGTTTTCCCAGTTGCTAAAAGGGACACTTCCCTCACACAGACTTGCACACACAACAACCCCGCTCACACACACACACACACACACACACACACACACACTGAGCATTTGCATGGTTCAAACTCCTACCTGACTATATTATGGCACTTGAGGGAGACGCATTAGCAGAGCGCACTATCCGAATTACGGGGCATCTGTTCTGCACCTGCAGTATTTATAGGGTGCTGACATCTTTATTTCTACAGAGGTATGTACATCTAGTACTACCTGTCAGGTGGGGGATAGCATATATATGCATTTGCAGCCAGCTACTTCAGGGTCAGATATGCACATTGCACTGGCAGGTTATGTTCTATACCATGCTTCATGACCACAGGACCTGTAACACACAACACAACCAGTCCAGAACACCACTCCCACATCCAGGACACACACTTTGCTTCCCTGGGAACAGTGCCGGGATATGCAGGTGTTCACATACACCATTCCAGTTGTTAACATCAGGTACAGGCATATTATGTGTGGGAACTACTCGGGCCTATACAACATTACCCTATAGCCACTACAATTTGTGGGTCCATGTGCTATGGCAGAACCACTCACCACAGCCACATGGGGGAATACATATTGCACCTGTCCATCTGCAACATGGGTACTCACTGTTCCACACCAGAGATAGACCACCATTGTTGATATCTGACCATACCCACCTTTCCCTGGACATCCATATCCCATCCCCACCCCCAGGCAAGGTTGTCACTGCAAACAAACTGTATTTAGCACAAGCAGACTCTACACTTGTGAAGACTGGGGTGGACGACTTCAAAGGACCCATGCTGGGGGACTATACTGGCCACTCTGCATAATCCTTGACAATTGCATTCTATGAGCATGTGTAAGGTTTGCATTGATCATGCTATCCCACATATACCCATGACTGCTGCACAACAGGACACCTGTTAGGTGTACACCAGCCATATATGAGCTGTCCAACAGACAGAGTGAGCTAATACATTGCAGAGCTGTAGCCCACAGAGGGAGGACATCTCTGAACAGTACCAGCATGACACTTCAATCCCACATAATCATCACAACACAGTGTTGACAGTGGAATTGTCCAGACAATGCAGATAGGGCTCCCCTCAGTCTGTTATTGACGCCCACTTACTCTTAGAGGTCCTCAGCAACCCTCTTCCAGCACACACCAACAACATGGATGTGGCTTAGCACATTCAAACCCTGGGATCTCCACTGTGTCCCTGCTTGACAGAGGCACAGCACACTAGCCTCACATGTTGCCTTATGTGACCTACTTTACAGTGGCACAGTAGCCTACTGTACTGGGGATACAGATGCCAAGCACACTCTGGCTAAGCTGTCATTCCCTAGGGCAAACAGCCTAGTATTGACCTCTACACCCATATGTTTAATTGTCAGATGCACAATATTTGTTGCTGTTGGACTGTTTGCAGGTCTTTATTGCCATAGCATTCCCTGTTCCTATGAACAACTTGTGTATCTTTGAAAGATGTTTGAATATGAGGGTGATCCACTATATCACTTATGTCTCTGTAGTCATTTACTGTGTGCACTGGGCAGATTGCTGTGTTGTGGTTGGTTCCTGGAATGACACGTACAAATACCAGATATGTGTGGCCAACTGCTAAACGGAGATATGGCCTAAGTGTGTGAGCATGCCCAGTTCAGCCTTTCCATGGCATGTTGTCTGACATATGCCTCATTTATCAAAGTATGCGAGCATGCCCAGTGTGAGCTTTCCATATGTTGAACACTGCAGTCCACCACATATTTGGGTGAGTGTGAACTTCAACAATATCTCACGTTTATGGTTGTGTGTTGGGTGCCATGTTGTGTACTTACTGGCCAATTGCTTTGTGTCTGACCACAACAGGGATTATACTGTGCCTGCAGGATTGCATGGGATACTTTGCATACAGTTGTCAACATCCTTTCATAATGACCTAACACTGTAGTACCGTATAGTGTACTGGTTCAGTACTTTCACTGTGGTGGACAGTATCCTGGGCTTTAGTCCTATCACTGCTTGACATCTTCATAGTGAGCACAACAGACTGTGTAGGGGCCAGTTGTGCACATATGACCATGTTGCATTATGTTCAGATATGGACTACCTACACCAGGCTTGTCCAACATTGGTAGTGTATTCCACAACATAGGTGGACATTGGCAAACACTAGCGATGTGCCCTAGGCCATTTCTGATGCTAGTCAGAGAGTGTGTTTGTCCTTCGACACACATTGTAACTGGAGTTTGCCATGACATATGTCATGGTTAGTATACTGTGCCTCCGTCTACCTGTGACATAACAGTGATACCCAGGGTAAACCTACCATCTCCCATCCACTCATCAAGATTCCTCTTGAGGGGTGTCGATGGGTGACTCTCTGGCTAACCTGTACTGGGAGTTTACTCAAGAGTGGGGGTGGCTTCTGTGTTATGGATCATTCAGTACAGCTTGTCCTATGTATGTCAATGCTGGGGTTCAGGTCTCTCATGTGCATAGCTCACTGCCATTCAGATTGTACAAGGTGCAGCATGTTCATTGATTCCAGCTTGGACATGGCTTCATACATCAGGCACAGCTTGCCTCTGGGAGGGCAGTATGGCATTGTGTGGAGCTGCAGTTTGTTTAATCAGGCAACACATGGCATCTGTTCATGCTCTTTGCTACTTCTGGTGAGGTACTGTTGTGGACTTTACAGTTGATGGAGGTGTCTGCTGAGGTACATCCCACAGGGGCTATTGTAGTCAATTGTGACGCTAATGAAGGATGACTGCAGAGCCACAGTGACCTCCCCTTATCTAGATCTGACAACCTTCATGATTGGGTGGGTATATGGTATGTTTCTGTGAACACTACAGCCACATGTTTGTCCAATGCAGGATATCTATCACCTTGTGTCCCCAGGTCTCTCATTATATGTTAGGTACGTAATGGGTTAACACCTGTGTGGTAATTGGTGGGCACTTACTGTATATCCACGGTGGTTGTCTATACACATTTCTGCAATTAGCTTGCTGACATGGCTATGGCACCAGTTGTCTGTTTCTATGTGGCCCTTTTGTGGGTTGCTTGTGTTAGCTGGGGTCAGATATGGTGGGCAGTTTGTACTCCTCTGCATACATGTTCAGTCACAGTCCTTCCATGTTGGCCTGTACCTGTGGGACATATATACGGAACAGGGGAGGTCCCAGGACCAAGCCTTGTGGGATGCCACTTATATCTGGTTTGTAGTCTGACATGGATGCAGCATGTCTGACCATGTCAGTTCTGTCCTTGGTCTGGTTTGCAACCCCTCTACTGACATAGGGGTTTATATTTAAGCTGGTGAACATATCCATACTGAACACGTAGGGTATTGTCTGGAAGCATTTGCACGGTCCAGCTACACTGTGTGGACCACATTGCCCTCATTGATGACCTTAATGACTGTTTCAAATGGGTCAAACATGTTTAGGGGCAGGATCTGCACTTTTCAACAGCCACACTGGGTAGGGTCCGGTGTCAGTAGGTCCCCGATAGCTTTATGTCTGCGGTACATGCTGATCCTTTCCATAGCTGTGCAGACCAAGCTTGTCAGGATCCTGGGGTGGTAGTTTGCAGTATCCATTCAGGCAACACCTTTGTTGTGAAGGACCACTGTTGTTGTACACTGCTCTTTGGGTACATATCTTGTGGTAAGGCTGACATTGAGCAGTAGTGTGATTTGGCATTCCATACTTCTTGGAGTCCATGTTGGCCTCAGCTCAGGACACCATCTCATACCTTTGCTGCTGTGTGTTTTGCTTTGTAGATGATAGCTGTTGCCTCAGCATCTGCAATGTCAGGGGGCCAGCAGTCTGCTGGGATAGATATTTAGCATTCTGGGGGGGGGGGGTTTGCACTGCACTTGTCAGGTTGTATGTTGGCAATATGTGTGTGTGTTTAGTATGTTGTTTGTAATATCGGTGTGATTCAGAGCATATCTGTGAATTTCCAACATGGTTCCTACCATCAGTTGAGTAAGCCTTGTGATTATCCTTAGTGTCCTGTACAATTTGTATCTTCATAAGTTCATAGGTTCATACTAGGCTATCCACCCTAGGGCATTAGTAAGCCTAGCCAGAGTGTGTGTGTCTTTCGCCGCCCCTTGCTATGTGAATATTATGGCCATTTATGATTTTCTTTACTGTGCCTCTGTCTGGACGTGACACAGTGAAGACCCCCAGTGTACATCTACGATCATCCATCCACTTGGCAATATTCCTGTTGAGGGGTGTCAGTGAGGGGCTCTGCCTAACATGGAGTGTGATCCTGTTCCAGGGTGTGGGGTGCCTCTGGGTTATGTATCTGTCCCTCCAGCACATCCTATTTCATTATGTGTTGAGGTTGACATCTGTCACTCTCACAGCTCCAATGGCTTTGATTTCCTGGGGTGGAGCATGTCCATTACTCCTGTGTTGGACATGGCCTTGTACAACAGACATACAATGCCTCTGTGTAGGCAGTCTGTGACTGCATTCAGCTGGGGTGTCTACAGCCAGGCAGCATATGACATATATTTGACACCCTTTACCCTCTTGGTGAGGTACCTTTGAGGTCTTCCTAACTGCTGCAGGTGTCAGGTACGGTACATCCCATATGAGTAATTGTACTAGATTATGGGTCTGATAAGAGAACAGTACAGGGGCACAGTGACCTCTGTTGATGTAGATGTGAATCCTTTCATGATACGGTGTCCAATATAGACAGTCTTTCTAGCCACATTGGCATTGTGAGTGTCACATGACAGGTTACTGTCGACTTGTGTCCCTAGGTCCCTGATTACTCCTTGCATACATAATGGCTTACCACCTATGTGGTAATTTGTGAGTACCTTGTTTGGTATTTGGTGGGACATTCATACTGTCCAGTTTCTTCAGGATGTCTGGGTGGGGTTCCTGTGTGTGAGAGTGTGGTCTGTCACATGCTACAGACTGTACAGCAGTTTTGACTACAGTTAGGTGCACATGGGTGGTCTCCGCTGATTTGTGCATTGTCAGTTACCTGGCCGTATGGGTGTCTCTGCTGCATATGGATACTCCCCCTCCTTTGTTTTGGTCCAGGTGTTGGGGCCATAACGCATATGAGGTATAACCTGGTAGTGCTGGTGTGCTGTCAGTAGGCTTGCAGCAGGTTTCTGTCACTGCACAGACATCGATGTTCTCCATACTGGGAAGTGCCTCAGAAGCATGCATATTGCAGTTTACACATTTGGCATTGGTCAGCATTACCCTTATGTTTCTTACCACTTATGTTTTCTAGGGTGGTGGGTTAGTCTTTTCGGCCTTGCCTACGTACGGCTCTATGGAGGTGGCAAAGGCCTTATCCAGTATCCAGACGCCCAGGGGTAACAGGTGCAAGCCATCCCTGGAACAGCAGCATGGCTTGTCATGTATGACATCTCAAGCAGACAGACATTAGATCCTCTTGGACTGACAGCTGTAATTGTGCCACCTGTTAAAGCTGATCATTCTGTGTTTGTACTGTGGCATCATTCTTGGTGAGTGTTGGATGCTGCAAACAGCCAGGAGTACATACTCAGAGAGCTCATCCATGTCTCTTTTCATGTAGTCCAGGGAGGTACATCTCGGGTCATTCACACCAGCATGGACAATGAGTGCATCATATTTCTGCTTGCTTTGGGGTGACCTGCGTACTTGTGTTATGTGATGTATTGTAGCAGCCTACAGGCATCTTACTGTACCCTTTCCCTTGTTCAGTCTGGTGAGTGGGACAGCAGTGTGTCTCCCTATACAGACACCTATTACAACTGTATCAGGCATGTTGTTTCTCCTTCTGGCCTGTGACTGTTTGGCACACCAGCTTTGTGTACTATGTGTTGCATGTGCTATGTTTGGAGGTTGTGGTTGCTTGAGGTCTGCTTTGGAGGCCTCTGTTGGTGTGGTGTGTTTGTAATTAGGGCCTCCGGGAATGTTTTTCTGAGTTTGTGTTTGGTTTACAGTTGTGATAGGTGTATGTGGTTACCTTCTCCTCCTGACTAGTTTTGACAGTACTGAGTTGGGGGAGCTCAGCCTCCGGTTTGGATAAATGGTTGCATCTCTCACATATATTTGTATTTATTGGGGGGAGTTGAGGGTTGTCTGTGTACTTGGGGCAGGTGTAACATTTGCCTCAGGATTCACAGATTCTACTTGTTGTAGCTGGCCTTAGTGGATTGTATGTGTGGACATATTTTATTGCCATACTACTGATCAGTGATTACTTCCCTTTTTATGTTTGCTCTATCATGTAGTAGCTTCCTCATTCTCTTGCATGGTTTGGTAATGGCTGGAGTCCAGCATGCCAGATGCCTGCGTGTATGGCATTGTGTCTTGTTGTTATTTGTGATTGCATAATCCAAGCATTCCTGGTTGTGTTCATGGAATGCCTGTATAACAGGTTCTGCGGTGTGTCCCATATTCTGCACCTGCACAGGGCCTTTGGTGGATTCCACATCAGTTTGGAGGGGTGCAACTTATGCTTTACACATGTTTTTCACTGTGGTTTTCTGGCCAGGGACTGTGGTCAGGATGTGTATATCCGGTGTGATTACTCTATGGTCTGGTCTTACCACTGAGGGATACACTTCTCATCTTGTCATCCAGTACGCATGTTGCTGATTATCACATCCAGTATGCTTACCCCTCTTGTGGGAGTGGTACGTTGTTCCTGGGCATTTTGGTTTATGGATTCTGGGAACTTTTCTCCTACTGTGTTGGTGCTAGTATAATGCTCCCAGTGTATGTCTGGGTATTTTCAGTCAACCAATATAATGTGGTTTGGGGGGCTTGATATATTCATGTATTCCAACATAGGCCAGGTGCAGTTCCTGGTGTTAGGACAGTAGTCTGCAGCAGGCTATATACTGGGAGGCGGTTTTAGCCACTGGTACTTGACCATGGCTAATCCATGCTGCTTTTTGTTGTGGTACCAACATGGGGGTGTGGTTATCCTTGACAATTATTGCTAGTCACCCTCCTTTTCTAGCTTGTTCCATGTTTTGAGGCTCTACAGCACAGTATGAGGTGTAACCTGGTAGTGTTAGGGTGCTGATGTGAGCCTTGACCCAGTTTTCTATTACAGGACAGATGTCAGCATTCTCCATACTGTGTGCGTTTACACTGTACGCATCTTGCTGTTTAGACTTCTGGCATTGGGTAGCATTACATCTAGGTTCCTATCCCTTGTGGTACCTATGAAGGTGGGTTTGTGTTTTGAGACTTACCTATTCAGGGCACACTGTGGGTACTGACAGCCTTTGCCAGTATCCATGGGGCCTGGACTGATAGGTGCACACCACCCCTAGCAGGTGGTGCATCATGTCATGCTCAGCATGTCTTCCCAGGCTGAAACACATTGGCTCCCCTTTGACTAACTGCATTACTTCAGCCAATTATTGCAATTGATCATCCCATCGTCATTTTGTGGCTTCATGCTTGGTGAGGGTGGATGTTAGTCAGGGTCCTCAAGTGCGCATATAGTACATGGTGTTACATTACTTAACACATGGCATTCATGCCTCAGGTGGTGCTGCAGGGCTGCCTCTGTCGGATGCACATATTACACTCCCTGTACATGTTTGTGAGCAGGTCATGTCATTTTAGGCATCCCTGTTATTATTTGAGTGAGTCAGAGAGGGGTATCATTCCCAGGGTTCCTACTGAGCCAGTGTATGTGCTATGCGTTGCCTCTTTGCCAAGGCCAGGGCATACTGGGCACGCCTGCTTCTGCCTAGTGGGGCAGGCTCAGGTTGTTCCTCCTCCGAGTCACGCTCTGCCTGTGATGGCCTTGGCAATGGTTGGGGGGGCTGTTTGGCCCAGCCCTATGCTGCTCCTGCTGCAGCTGTTTTCGCAAGATCATATTATGTAGCATAGCACATACCATGACAATTTGGGTACATATAGTTGGTGAGTACTGCAAGGCTCCACCAGATGTGTCCAGACACCGGAACCATGACTTGAGCAGCCCAAACACACGCTGTATTACATTACGTGTTTGTGCGTGTGCCTCATTATGGCGTTCCTGTTCAGGTGTGTGTGCGTTTCTGATGGGTGTCATCAGCCACGGCTCCAGTGCATAACCTGCATCCCCCACTAGGTGTCCATGTGGGATGTCCCCATTGGCAAATGTCTGGTACAGCTGCGTCAAATGCCAGATGTGGGAATCATGGTAGCTCCCAGGGCAGCCAGCACACACATTCATTATTATGCCCTGGGCATCACACACGACCTGGCAGTTGATGGAGGGGAAGCCCTTGCGGTTAATGTAGGCCCTACCCCGCTCACCGGCTGGCGCTTTGATGCGTATGTGCGTGCAGTCTACTGCACCCACTACCTCAGGGTATTCTGCTATTTGCTGGAAGAGACGCATATTGCTGGCCAATACCTCACGGGCATTGGGGAAATATACATGATCACCGACAAGTGCTGACATGGCATCCAGGAACTGGTGCAGTACCCTGGAGGCTGATGCCTGTGATATCCCCATCATATCACCAGTTGGTCTGTGGAAGGTACCTGTTGCTAGTATTCTTAGGCCAACACATACCTTGGTTTCCACTGGGATGGGTTCCCCTCTGTTGGTTCTGTGTGTGAGGTGTGGCCTGCACAGCTCGACTATTTGCTGCAGGAGCTCTCTGTCCACTCTATAGTGCTCTACTATCTCCAGCTCATGTAACCCGTGGTAGGTGACCCTGGGCCTGTACACTCTTCTCCGTCTCCTCACTGTGGGTTGTCTGGCACCATCTGCATTGTCACCACCCTCAGCAAGTTGCCTATGTCTCATTATGACAGCTATGGCAGCCCCTAGCATTTCTGCTCTAAGTTCAGCTTTTTCAGTTTTCACTTCTAATAGCTTACTCCTGTCTTGCAGTGTCTCTTGAGAGAAACATCCTGCACTGCTGTTTGCAGAGTTTTAAGTGCTGGGCTGGGCTACTATTCTGCCTGTGTAATTGCCTGCTTCTAATTGTTTTCACCTGCTAGCTCCAGCAGTATTCCCTGTTAGCTTCCTACTATTTATGTTGCTTCCTTTTTCCTTTGTGTTTCCTCAGGGGGGAGCAGTGTGCATACCAGCAGAAACATGCTCACAGTGGCTTACATGCGCGCACACATGCTTACATGGTTCAGGATCTGCTTATTCGGGTTAAAACGTGCGCACACCAGCGCAAACAGTGTTACAAATCTACCAACACGCTCCCACATGCTCAGTCTGCCTTACACGCGCGCACACTGCCCTACTCACGCTTCATGGCGTGCGCACATGTGCATACACGCCCAGCAAGAAACTTTGGTGTAAGTAACAGTGTACACCTTCCATTTCTTGACTTTCCCATGCTTATCTTGTGGCACTCCTCTTTCCATGATCTGTGTCTGTCATCTGTCATGTAACACTGGCCTCCAATGAACTGCATTTCTTTCTACCATTCCCCTCTGTGATGTCACCTATCTCCTACTCTATTCCTCCCCCTTATGTATCTCTTACACTACTCAGAATGTGCTCATTTGCTTTGTGACTGTGAGATTCCGTATCCTAACCCTCATTTACATCAGATTGCCTACTAATTCTTAGTTACATGTCTTAGACTCAGCTTCCTCCCTTAGCAACCACTACACGGTGGCCATGTTGTTTTTGGTCTGCTGGTCACTCCATTGTCATTCCATGTATTGCATAAAACCCACATTTGTTCGTTTATAACCTTAATTTTTATGTTTTATACAGCGCAGCCCGTTTGCGGGGGGCTGGGCTGCATTTAAACATCGGCAGAAAAAAAAATTATATTTTTTTAATATTTGCATCGGGGTACCTTGCCAATGGCCACATATTTGGCCATTGGCATGCTGCCTGACACATATGCACCCTTTATTTGGAGCTGACATGGCTCGATTGTGATTTTTGCAGAAACGTACTCAATTGTCAACTGAGTACATTTCTGCAGCTAAAACGGCTCTTACACAGGCTGCTTTCTGTTTCGTGGATCGCTACTCTACCTCATTTGCATGCCTTTCGGCTGCAAGTGAGGTATTTAGCATATCCACGCCCAGTCCGTGTAACAGACGTTTTAGCTGGTCTCTTACACGGAGTTTCGGGCTGTTCCTGGATCGCGAGGCTTGCATGGAGTGTTACACGTCTCTTACACTCCATGCAAGCCTTCGTGAATCCTGCCCATTATTTAATAAAAGTTTTTTTTTTCTTAAATAATGCAATTGTATAATAGCAATAACTGACTCCATGGTTGTGGTATATTGAAATTTACCCACAGTTGGCTTTATTTAATCACTCGGGCTTCGCCCTCATGATTAAACCACACCAATCGTTGGTAAATCTTCAATATACCACACCACATCATCAGTTATTGCTTTAGTATCTCTATAATCACTATATTTTCTTCATATTTACCCTAACTCTCCTTAAACTTTAATATATCCACATAAAAACCTCGCCCCTGTACTTCGTGCTTCAGTGAATACTCTGCATCACAACCTCCATCTGTCTCTAATATATATTTGACTAAACTTTATCTAGCATGATCTTATTGTTTCACTGCATTCAATATAGCTCTTCTCACAATTCTTAGGCATCATGTCTATCTTCACTAGTATATCTGAAACTAAACACCCCATAACAGTCTTAGACCTGCAGGTCAACAACTCATTTCAGTCTGTCACACCTACCATGTTGCCTCTCAGCTATGCAAATATTTGACACTATGTACCCAGTTTACCTGTACTTTTGTAAATATTTGACTCTGTGTAGGTAATGTTTCAAATGTAATTTCATATTTATTATTACAAATATAAATGCTCTATGTATTGCAGTGTGAAATGTGATCTATACCTGGAGCTTTTCTCCCTAGGTCTCTGCTGAAAATGGCTACATACTCAGACAGACTATCCCGGTAAACACATGTCAAATAAGGAAATAGTGTTAGCTTTCTGGCATCAGCAGTGTAGCTGAAGTAGTTGATCTGCTGTTTAACCTTCTGTCTGTCCATTACTGATCTAGGAAAGGACTGAGACCCTGCAGTAGAATATTTCAGTTTTCTGACTCACCAAGTTGACAGACCTCCTAACTATTGTTACAGCATTTTTACAGTATCTTCACTGTTTGGGTCAATCTTGTCACTTATTCACTTGACTGAGGAGAGTGTGGACTGGATGTAATTATCATAATTCACATTCAAACACACATTTTCTGGATTTCTGACATGTATTATGGACTATTGAACGATATCAGAACATCAGGTATCCTCCTGTACAAGAATATTGACATTAATGCACTAATCACACTTGCACTTTTTGTCTGTCAGTCTAATTATTTCAGGGAACTTGGAATAATAATCCACAAATATGAGATGCATAGCTTCTCTGAGTTAACAGTAAGTGTTTGCATTGTTGGTTCCATGCACAATCTTAAACTGTGAATGACAGCATTTTTCCTTTGGATTGTTGTTTTAGTATGCAATATGGATGGCAGATCTGCACTGTTTGTGCTGATATTCTTGACCAACACATTGTGTTAATTGTTCGTTATTTGTTCTGTATTGTTCCCAGGTGTGATTCATGTGTCAGCTCAAGCACTTTCTTGGGAACTATTGATGTTATATAGTCCAATCTCGCCTACATTCTTACCCGTGGGTTCGGAGCCGAATGTCGGCTCCGACTCTGCCAAACTTTTCTAGCTCGAAGTCTTTCTATTGGCTGGGCTAAGATGGTATCCCATGCTGCACTGCTCTCTATCCCCAGATCTCATTTGCCACTTGTGTAGCTCGGACGTTGTCTCACTCTTGACTGTGGCTAAGTACCCTGTTTTCTTCCTATCAGAGAAATTTGTTGCAAACAAAAATCTATTTTAATAGCTATTGTGTGTTCTTGTCTTGTCTTGTAAAAAAATTCTGTTTTGGATTGTTTTTTCTGTGGTATCCCACTAGCTGTTTCCAACGGGCTAGGCCCGTTTCAGTTAGAGGACCATGTCTGTCACCTTGCTTCCTTTGTGTTTTTTAAGTTTACCGGTACTAAGTACCATTTAAATTAGAGGTATTAGTCCTTTCTCCATTGTGTTTGTCTAAGGATCGTTTAACTTGGAGATCTTGTGGTAGCTGTGTGTTGTAGTTTTTTTTCCCACCTTTTGACTGTTTGACTGTTGGTCCTTTTATTCAGGGTTTGATTTTCCTGGTGCTTTATTAGTGTTGGTTAACTATGTCCAAAGATTATAATGAGCACAAGCCCTCAGGCTTCAAGAAGTGCTCTAGGTGCAGTTACAAAATGTCCATTACCGATGAACTGTGTATATTGTCTGGGAATGATTCGTCTGCAGGAGTTGTGCAGCTTCTGTCATGCTTTTAGTCTGAGAGTTCTTCAGGAAAGGAATAACTTGATTTTGAAGGGACTTCTGAAACCCTTCTTCGAGGAGGGTCTGGAGAGTGCTTCCAGCTCTAAGGCTAAATCTTCCAAATCAAAAAAGAGATCTCCGGCTCCATTAGTCTCCTCGGAGCCACCAGAGAAAATAGCAAAGTCTGCTTCAACATCCTCGGCTCCATTGTCCTCAGGATCGCAGGAAGTGTCAGTTGTCATGGAACCTGCTTTGGCGCCAATTTTCTTGGAACCTGTTCGGAGCCGATCGCCTAGTGTTAGGCCATTATCCCCTCCTCGTAGGTCTCCTTCAGAGAAGAGGTCTTGATCTCCTTCTCTACCCTCTAAATCCTCCAGGACCTTATCAGATGTGGATGTCGATAGAGTGGTGCAGAGACTCCTTCAGTCCCCGGACCTGGCAAAATTGTTCTCGGCTCCGACCCAGTCGACTCCGGAGCCGGTCCCTCCACCTGCTTCGATTCTCCCTCCTCCGAGCACACCTCAGCTTTCAGAGCCGGAGTGCTTGGCTCCACGTGATGTCCCTAGGTCGGTTCCGACAGCCCCTCCTGGCTTATCAGTGCTGACGTCAGCTCCGACCCCGTCGGCGCCGTCCACGGGGTTCAGGACTCAGGATTCTTCGGTCGGACCCAAGGGAGAATCTTCGAGACAACTCCCTGCTCCTAGTCTCCCTCTCGGTGCTTCAGCATGGGGAAGTTTGACTCCTGTCATGGCTTTGGAGGCTGGTCGTTCTTCTGATTCGGGCGGACCAGCCTTCGAGACCATGCGGAGTGCACTGGCCAGGTCGTCAGCAGCATCATGCAGGTCGGTCATTCTGTCCCCTACTACACCGGTGCAGGTCTCTGATTGACTTCTATCTCTAGACAGTGGAGCTCCAAGGTCTCAGGGTACCCCCATGAGTGGTCCCCACATTTCTGAGGGCCCCTCAGAGTTTTTGCCTGAGGAGACACCCAGAAAGAAGACGTGCAAGAGGAAGTACATAGATTCCCAGGATAAGTCTCTCACATCAGACACCGACCTCGTGGAATTGGAGGGTTCCCCTAAATCATCCTCTGAGGATGTTTCTTTCTCTGACATCCTATAGATTTTGAAGCAAAGAGGTGACTGGCCATCCAAACCCCCTCCGAGAAGTAGTCTGTCTTCCTGAAGGCCTTTGGTGCTCAGCCCTCTGCCTCCTGGGTATCTCAACCCTTCGAACTTCTGGATTTGGTTTGTCGAAGGGTGTGTGAAACCCCTGACTCTGTGGAACCAGTCCCCAGGAGACCCAATAAATTTTTGTCTGCTCCTCCTGATAAGGAATTTCTGTCCACTGGAGTCCCTGTGGATGCCATGGTGGTGGCAGCTGCCACTCAGAAGGAATTAGCCGAGACTTCTTCCACCGTCCATCCTCCTAACAAGGAGTCTAGGACCATGGACCAGTACGGGAAGCATACTTTTTCTTCAGCGACCTTTACCTTACGGTCACTGAATTATTTATCACACTTTACACGGCTCCAGAGAGATCTCCTCAAGGAGCTTGGAGATACTCTCACGGGTAACGTGTCTGAGGCGGTGGCTCAGACGGTCACCGCTCAGTTGTCTACCCTCAGTTCCATTGCAAACTCCTCCATGCGGCTAATCTCCTATGCAGCCGATGGAGCAAGTAGGGCAGCAAGTTCAGGATTTGCTATTAGGAGGCAGGCCTGTATGCGCCTTTGTCATTTTGCGGAGGCCTTCAAATCTTCATTCACCTACACCCCTTTTGATGGTTCCTCTTTGTTCAGAACCAAGGTGAAAGACACTCTCACCAGGTGCGAGCAGAAGGGAAAAACTGTCTGCCATAGGAGTCCGTTTTTCCCTTCCCTCTAGGCCTTATCCCAAGGCCCAGAGGGGTGGCAAAATGTGGTTCAAGAAATCACAGAGGCTTTTTCCCGGTGCACAAGGTGAGCCCCCCTCCAGAGGCAGGGGAGGGGGTGGTTATTCAGAGAGATGCCGCCATAGAGGCAGAGGAGGCCCCCGCAACTCAGGATACTGCGATTCCTTTCGTGGTTCTCCATACCACCGCTCCTGATGGGAGGCCTGACTCTGCGTTTCTGGAGCCAGTCGGGGGTCAAATCTAATTATACCCAGAGGCCTGGCAAAACATCACCCAGGACCAATGGGTTCTACAAATAATTTCCGAAGGATATGTCATTCCCTTCTCGTCAACCCCCCCCCCTCAGTCAAGAAAATCCCGGATGTTCCACCCAGTCATAGGGATTACGCAGCTTCGAAGTTTCACAGCTGCTAGAAAAAGGAGCCATCCAACATGTCCTCTCAGACCAGATCGGATTAGGGACTTACTCCAGATTCTTTTTGGTGCTGAAAAGGACAGGGGACCTGAGACCCATATTGGATCTCAGTCAATTAAACACCCATGTGCAGAAGTCCACATTACAGTCGATTCTCCCATTGTTGGGAAAAGAAGTGTGGATGTGCTGCATCGACCTCAAGGATGCTTACTACCACATAAAGATGGACATGGCATCCAGAAGTCACCTACGCTTCCGGCTGGGAGCCAGTCATTTTCAGTTTCGTGCCCTGCCCTTTGGTCTCTCCACAGCCCCCAGGATGTTTACCAAATGCATGGCAGTGGTGACTGCTCACCTGAGATATCAGGGATTCCAAGTGTTTCCATATCTGGATGACTGGCTCCTTACTGCCACCATCAGGCATCTACTACTTCAGACCAGGGACGTTACTATCAACCTATGTCAACAGTTGGGCATCACATTGAACTGGGAAAAATCTGCCTTGTTGCCCTCCCAGCATGTCATTTTTATAGGAGCCGAACTAGACACCATCCTCATGTGGGCATTTCTACCACAGGAAAGAATCAGAGTCCTACAACAACAAGTTCGTGCCTTGCTCCCTCTGAGAAGGGCGAAGGCAAGATGGGTCCTCCAACTGTTAGGGACAATGGCGGCTACGATTATGTTAGTCCCTCTGGCAAGGTTACATATGAGGCTCCTTCAGTGGCTACTCTTTGACCAGTGGTCTCTTCAACGTCTTCCACTTTCTCACCCTATTCTCCTCACAGACAGGTGCAAACAGGATCTCAGTTGGTGGCTTTGCACTGACAACCTAAATGCAGGAAAGACCTTCGTTCCTGCACCCCCGATTGCCACAGTGACCATGGATGCCTCCCAGATGGGGTGGTGGGGCATTATCTAGGCAGGACAGTCCAAGGCACGTGGCAAGAGCACAAGATGCATCTGCATATCAGTGTCCTGGAGATGAGAGCTGTGCTACTAGTGTTGCAAGCACTCCAGAGTTTTCTTCCTCTCGGGACTATTGCAATCCACTCAGACAATATGTCAGTAGTGTGGTATCTGAACAAGCAGGAAGGAACCAAGTCATATCCCCTTTGCATAGAGGCCATGTGAGTGTAGCAGTGTCTTCCCAACGTTTTCTGGTGGTAACACACATTCCAGGGAAGTCCAGTGTGATTGCAGACAGGCTAATTATAGCTATTTTGATGCCTTATGAGTGGTCCCTGAACTGTCAAGTTGCAGAACAGATATTCCGCAGGTGGGGTCAGCCTTGCTGTGACCTTTTTTCCAGCCCCCTCAATGCCAAATGCAGCAGCTACTTCACGTAGATCCCCCCCCAGGGGGAGTCACCCAGGGATGCTCCAGTCCACGATTGGCCCTCTGGTCTACTATATGCCTTCCCTCCGGTCCCCTTGCTGTCAAAAGTTATTCAGAAAGTGCAATCCTTGGGAAGCAGAATGATTCTGATTGCCCCACACTGGCCTTGTCAAATTTGGTTCCCCTTTCTCCATCCCTACCTTATGGACACTCCTTGGATTCTGGACCCACAACCAGACTTACTGACACACATGTCAGGGCAGCTCCATCCCTCTCTTCGGACCCTCCAGTTGACAGCCTGGCTACTCCACTTCCATCATTAGTTAGGCATCATCATTTTTCGCTGGAGGTGGTTCATATTTTATCTTTCTCTCATAAGCCCTCGACCAGGAAGATTTATTACAGCAAATGGATGAGGTTTTCAATCTGGGCACATGCCAAAAAGATTGACCCTTACACAGCTCCAATTTCATCCATATTGGAGTTCTTGTCTATGCTGTTTAACCAGGGTTCAGCGGCCGCAACCATTAAAGTCCAACTGGCGGCGATCTCTACCTTTCATGTCGCAGACGAGCCTAGCCTGATGGCACATAGACTTTGTAAGGCTTTCCTGAAGGGCACGTTGTTACTTTGCCCTCCGGTATCGGAACCTGTTATGCCTTGGGACTTAAAATTTGTTCTACAGGCTCTTACTTCACCCCCCATTTGAGCCTGCAGCCACCCGCCATTTAAAATTCTTAACTTGGAAGACTGTCTTTTTAGTAGCCATCACATCAGCCAGATGCGTTTCAGAGCTTCAAGCTTTATCAATCAAACCCCCTTATTTGATTTTTCATAAAGACCGGGTTTCTCTCAGACTGAACCCCTCTTTTCTTCCCAAAGTGGCGTCAGTCAGTAACCTTAACCAATCTATTGAATTGCCAGTGTTTTTTCCACAGTTCTCAAACAAGGCAGAATTCAAATTTCATCAACTGGATGTGCACAGACAATTACGTTTTTATTTGAACAGAACGAAAGACTTCAGAAAATCTGATCAGTTGTTTGTTTCCTTTTCGGAAAACAGAATTGGGTCTCCTGTCTCCAAAGTCACGTTGTCCAGGTGGATTTCCAGTTGTATTTCTTTCATTTATTCCTCAGGGGGTAAAGATTTACCGTTCCGAGTGAAGGCTCACTCTACTCGTTCTGTATCTACATCTACAGCTTTTCAGGCCAGATTGTCCATGGATGATATTTGTGCTGCGGCTACTTGGGCATCTCCTCACACCTTTGTTACTCATTACAAGTTGGATGTGGTATCTAGGGCCAGGTCTTTCTTTGGTTCCACAGTACTCAAGAGTATTTTCCACTGAGCCTCCCAGGATTTAGGTGCTGGGGATGCTGTCCCACGGGTAAGAATGTAGGCGAGATTGGACTACATAACATCAAGAAGTTATGTACTCACCATAACGTTTGATGTATGTAGTCCATCTCACCTCACATTTTTACTTAACCCCCCCTCCTTCCCCCGTCCTGCAGGATCTGGAGGTTAGGTCTGGTTTCAGAGCTCCCCTCATTATTGGTTTGTTCTTCCTTTCTTTAGGTGTTGTTATGCATGGAGAATGAGTGCTGGTGCTCGCAGCAAACTAGATCTGGGGATAGAAAGCAGTGCAGCATGGGATACCATCCTTGCCCAGCCAATAGAAAGACTTCGAGCTAGAAATGTTTGGCCGAGTCGGAGTCGACATTTGGCTCCGAACCCACGGGTAAGAATGTGAGGCGAGATGGACTACATACATCGAACGTTATGGTGAGTACATAACTTCTTGTTTTATGAGCTTTGAGCTTCACTCTTTGACACAATTTACTTTTTCCCTGAATAAAAAAATAAGTAAAACTAAATTTCTTTCCTTACTGTTGATTTTTGCTTAAGTCAGCCTTTCACTGGTTAATCTTTCAGTAGTTGTACTTTGAAGGCATTGTCCCTACATCTCTTATTTTTTTTTCCTGTTGCTATCTGTGATATTAACCAAAGAATTGCCAGTGCTTTTTATATTAAGTTTTATACTTCTCTGGTAAAGATGCTGTGTATAATTCTTGCCGTGTTTTTATTTCACTTTCTAATCATACTTTGTAGGTTAAGGAACATCCTTTATAATCTTGGAAGTACTCATGTAGAAACACTTTTTGAATATGCTTTGCATGGGTCTGTGGTCTGTTTTACTCAATCTTCTTTAGCATATACACATCCATGAATATATCCCATCAGGACACAATTGTGTCCTATTAATTTTTTGCTTGAGCATTACCTGTCTTGTGCATCTGTAAGTGCTCTTAACCCACAGGCAGTTGGATTATTCTCTTAAAGAATTACAGCTGCTATACCATTTGGACTGGCATATACTTGCAACACAGCTGTCTTATACACATCACAATATTTAAAAAAATGAAAAATATAGGTCTTTGATGACATAGAAGAACTTCTTGGCCAGTGAATTTTGTTTTGTCTCTACCTTTGGAAAATAGGTTTTTCTTAGACCCTCCCCAAAATAAGATAACACAGTTTTAAGAGTATACCAACCATAACTGTGCATGATCAAAGAGATGGTACTGAATCAGTAGTGGTACTCACCCTTGTCCCTTTATTGCTGTTTACATGGTCATATTCTTCATACTAGTTCTGCACATACTTCATATTGTGTTCACTTATACAGTTGTGTAAATAAACTTACCATAATAGTATAAGTTTGAATAGATCACTGCTGCAGTAGCCGCAAGCAATATGGGATATCTTATCAAGGATCAGACCAGACAGACAGCTTCCAAAGCTTTAGTTCTCCTTCTGCATGCCCTATTCAGTGGTTTGTATGAGGGATGGAGAGTAAAACCAGTGACTACAGTGCCAAAATTGCAGAGCTTTCTTGCCTCAGAAGATATAGAGGCTAAAGTATTGCCAGATAGGAACATAAAAACATAAAATCCCACACCCTGGAAAAAAATAGCAAACTTAGTGGGATGGAGGGAGGGAATGGCTACTGTGACAGTAATCTATTCATAAACATCTACTGTTATGGTAAGTTTACTTGCACAGCTTTACTACGTTCATCATTATGATCATAGCTGCAGTAACCTTAAGTAATTGGGGATGAAAACCAGACCTTATGGAGTAAAGGAGGATGAAGATGGATCAGAGTCCAGGATCCCTTGGGGCAAAGGCTGCTGTAGACCTAAAGAAGGTATTTAGTTTGTAGTGCATGGTAATGGTGTGCACTGAAGATCAAGTTGCTTCCTTTAGTTGATTTCTGGAATCCACCCTTTCAAAAAAGCCACAGAATTAACCAGAGCCCTGGTAAAGTGGGCCCTGACTCTGCCTGAAATTGTCTTATCATGATGAGAGTAACAAAGAGCAGCAGCATGGGACAGCCATTAGGAAATAGTTTGTTTAGGCACAGGTTGCCCCTTTTTATTACTCTCATAGGAGACCAAGTTGATCAGAAATCCTGAAGATCTTTGTTCTGTCATTATAGTATGCGAGTCGGCTGTGTACATCCAGTTTGTGTAGAATTTTATCTCCATGATTTGTTTTTTTTTTTTTTTGCTCTGGAAAGAAAACAGAGAAATGAATGGCCTGGGTTAGTGTAAACCCTGAAATGACCTTAGGAATAAAGGAAGGGTTTGTTCTCAAAATGATTTTATCTTTGTGAAAATGAGATAGAGGCGACTCACCAAAAGAGTTGATATTTATCTCATAGACAGCCCCTTCTCGGAAAAGGCTTCCCATCCATGTGAAACAAAGTTCTTCCCTAACTCATTTCAAGTGTACTTTGGACCAGTGATGGGGAAATGGAAATTTGCCCCGGTCTGGCACCCATGTCTCTAGTAGACAGGTGTAGCCTGTAAATAAATGATTGACCACCCATCTCCAAGCCTATACATACCCCTTAAAATATCCCTAGCGTATCAAAACTTATCAGATATATTTGGGAAGGATGGCTAGGCTTAAAAAGGCTCCCATGGGGTCATTAGCCTAGTAATGATCTATGAAACTATGAATCTATAACTCAGATACCATTGCTGCAGAAGTCAGAGCAATAAGTAATAATGTTTAATAATGCTTTCCAAGAAAAGAACTTCAGAGCACGTTCAAAAGGAAACCGTGTAAGTTTTTCTAATACAAAATTAAGATCCCAAGAAGAAGCCACCTGTCTTCTATGTGGGGATATGTAACACCCCTTTCAAAACTCCTTCACATAAGATAGGGAAGAAAGGGGGATCTAAGAGCAGAAAGACCAGAGAACAATAACTCACACAAATACTGAAGAATCATAGGAATCTGAGCATTTAAGGAATCCTGTCTGTTTCACTGGCACAAACTAGAAGCTCTTTTCCATTTTATCATATATGATTTTGTAATGTTAGGTTTTTGTTTTATTTAATACCTGCTGCAAATTCTCTGAAAAAGGTACATAAAAGGTATTACAATTCTACCATCCAGTCAGTTAACTGAAGAAGTTAAAGGTTGTAGTGTATCATACTCTCCCTGTCCTATGTGATTAAGTCCATTTTGTGTGGAAGCTTGTGTTAATAGCCTTTAGCCATTGTCAAACATGGGCGAAATTCTTGGCTAGGCTTATAAGGGCCTCTGGGCCAATAGCCTAGTATCATCCTATGAACCTATAAAAGAAGGGAGAACCACCTTTGATTGGGCCAGAAGGGGGTCACTACAAGTATCTTTGAAGATTCCTTCTGAATCTTTAAAAGAACCCTGGTTATCAGAAGAAAGGGTAGAAAAGCATCCATGGGAATGACAAGGTATATGTCTTCTAAAACGGCTTGCAAGTAATTCTAGAGCATACTTTATTTAGGTTTCTGTTCTGACTGGAGGCAAACAGATATACTTGAGGAGTTTCCAACAAATGAAACAATTCCTGGAAGATTACCATGTACAATTTCCACTTGTGAGGGTCTGTCCTGCTCTTGCTCAGTTTGTCTGCCACAGTATTTTGCTCTGGTATAAAGTAAGTAGTCTGATGGGACAAGCTGAACTGAGTTGCTAGATCCCAGGCTACCATAGTTAATCTGCAAAGAAGGTATGACCTGGTTCACCCTTGTTTGTTTATGTAGCATATCACTTTGGTGTTGTCTGTGATTATTAATGGAGAGCTTTGATGCCTAGCTAAATTGATTAAAGATCTATTAGTATTAGAGAAGTCTTTGAAAATCAAAAAGATCCAAAAATGTAATTGTGACATTAAAGATTATGAATGGGAGAAACCCTTTGACTTTCGGAAAAGTGTTACATTTTCTCGGGGGGGGGTGTAAAGTAATAAGAACTAAGAGGAAAAGACCTAGAGCAGTTCTCAAAAAATCTGGTGTAGAGTATAGCAGTACATCAAGGGATGATTCATCAGTCACAGATATTGAACAGATACTTATTCAGGGGTCCCCGATTTCCAAGAAGCAGCGGGGCATAGACTCCCCTTTAGGTCCAAGCGACACAGAGGAGATAGAAAGTATAACAAACATAAACAATGTGTAAATGTTGTTCCAAACTTTAGGACATCATTGAACAATGTATAAAATGTCCATAATATTTCCTCTGTGACATTAACAGAAGTGGAACAACAGCTATTGAATAAAGGACTTAAATATATTCCTGGCTTTTTTTATTCATGAAGACAGTGTGGTGGATGATGTGTTGGCATGTTGTCACATTCTTAACTTAAAATTGTATTTTGGCTCACAGAATAGGGCTCAAAGATCTACTGACTTTCGTTTTCAAAAGTCTAAATTTATGCCGCCAATAGATAAATATGTATTGATATTTCAGGACTCAGTTATTAAGGACCTGCATTTTAAGAAGTGCGAAGCTAAGATATTGAATCAAAACTTAACAGCTGAGGAACAACAGGCATTTAAGAATTTAAAAAAATAACACAAATATTGTTATTGTACCAGTGGATAAGGGTGGGGCAGTGGTAGTCATGGATACTGATTATTATGTATTAGAAGCATATAGACAGTTGAAGGATGCTAGACATTATATGTCTATGCCACGACTCATTTTTGGATCTGGCATGTGATGAGGGAGTGATATCACCACAGGTAAAACAACAATTAATAGTTGAAGACCTCCAGAAACAGATCCTCTATTTGTTGCCCAAAATTCACAAAAATTTGGAGAAACTACCAGGGAGGCCGATAGTGTCTGGTATCGGATCCCTGACTGAACCACTTTCAGTCTTCTTGACTCAATATTTGCAACCATTTTTAAATGTGATAAGATCAAGAATTCAGGATACGACTGAATTTCTTAGAATAATAGAAAATTCTCAGTTGGAGTCACATTGGCTGCTATGCACATTAGACGTCACAGCATTATATATGAGTTGTCCACACTGGGCTGGTTTAGAAGCTGTCAAATATTAGTTGGAGAAAGTGGATATTTATCCACCAGGCTTCAACACATTGTTATTATGCATGGTTGAACATGTGTTAACCAAAAATGTTATACATTTTCAAGGGGACTGTTACTTGCAGGTTCAAGGAACGGCTATGGGGGCATCATTTGCCCCCATATATGCCGACCTGTTCATGGGCTACATAGAGGATTTGCGTATAAATGACAATTCACATAACATTTTTGTGTCTGAGATAGATATCTGGAGAAGATTTCTTGATGACTGTTGGTTAATTTGGCGTGGTGATGAAAAGTAGTTATTGGAGTTTGTACAATACCTAAACGAAAATAAGTGGGGAATTGAATTTACTCTTAATATGGACAAGCAACAGATACATTTTTTGGATGTAACAGTCACAAGAAATAATGACAATACATTGGCATCCAAGACATTTCGTAAATATCCACAATATAATAATTTGTTGTTTGCTACTTGTTTACATCCTCGCCATGTCATCGAAAATATACCAAAGTCTCAGTTCTTATGGGTGAAAAGAATATGTTCTACTCCAGATAGTTATCAACATTCTGAAGATGATCTCACACAGAGATTTTTGGTTAGGGGATATCAATACAATAATATGACAGCCAAAAGATGGGTGACTAGTTGGGATAGGTCTGAAACGTTGAAATATCATGGTAAAAGGGGTGGTGACGAAAACACCATTAGGTTTGTAACCATGTATGGTAGGAATATTAATATTATTAGAGATACTATTAATCAAAATTGGAATATTCTGTTAGCCAATGAAGAACTGTCTAGGTTGCTTAAAAATGCTAGTCTTCATATTGAAGAGGGCAGACATTAGGTTCGTACTTTAACCACTACAGATGGGGAAATAGGGACCAAGATACAGGACAACAGCTTACATTGACTAGTGAAAGAGTAGTTGGATCAGTCCCGTGCGGGCATTGTTCTTTATGTAGACACATGTTGAAAACTAAACAATTTTCTAGTAAGAATACTAGTAGAGTATATGACATCAGATTTTTTGCGAATTGTGGATCAGATTGGTTGGTATATTTAGTGACATGTTCATGTACTGCCTTTTATGTAGGGCAGACTTTCAAGATCTATGCGAGTCCGTATGTCTGAACATCTCCGTGACATCCAGAACAAACGTACATCAAATGCCGTATATAAACATACTCTTAAACATAGTAATGCTAAGTTTCACTTTATGATTATTGACAAAGTATGAGGGGACAGGACAAATAAATTGGGGTGGCATGTGATATTAAACAAAAATGAGAGGGGTTGGATCATTAAAATTAGGGTCTTGTTTTCTCCAGGGCTTAATGACCACCTGTAATATATATGTTGAAATACAGTCGTGACAATTTAATGTTGTTGCTTTAAATGTTGATGTATTATGGTGTAATGATAATTAAACATGATATAAGTGACAGTGGTTTGTGCTTTTGTATGTATCACTGAAGAAGGCAAGGTTGCTGAAACTGGTCTGATTTTTATGGTGTTGCAACAGTGTTGCAACAATAAAAGAAGATTGGAAATGCTTGCCTGGTGCTGGCTTTGCTTTTTTGAGTTATACTGAGGATTTTGGGCCTGTGCACCAGCCTTACCTGTGGGGGTGTGTTTTTGGATGCTATTACAGGAACCACACACTTTGTAAGCACTCTTGGTGCTATAGAGAAACCAAAGAGCAAAATTTCAAACTGAAAATGCAAACCAGACACAGATAAATGCAAGCAACACATAAAATTGCTGTTGATTGGAAGGTGATGGTAAGCATCTTTTAAAGCCAATGTTAGCAGAAAACTAGAAGAAGGAATGAGGGATAACAGAGGATGCAGAGAAAGCATTTTGAGCTTTGCAATTAAGATGTGAAGGTTTACTAAAGGAAAGTCTTGGACAAGTCCTTTCTTTCCTCAACACCAGAAAAAAATTCCTGAGTAAAATCCTTTCTCACTTTGCTCTGTGGGAAGAGTCTGTTATACCCTGAAGCAGTATCTGATTCAGAACAAGAGGGAATTGGCCAGTTTGACTGGGTGGATGTGGAGGGATCCCTTGAAAACAGAGATTCACACTACCAGTCAAAACCTTTTAGAATGATTTTCAAAATCCAACTGTCTGAGGTTATCTGGTACAACAGAGGGACATGAAGACCTAAACTCTTGAATAGACTTAAGGGATTGCCTGAGTAGAGAAGGGGAAAATCCCAAGGGGGCAAGTAGTCAGTTAACCAACAGTGCCCTTAGAAGAGCTTTTGAAGGTGAGCTGATAGTAATGACAATAGAGATGATTTGGGAAAGATAGCATTTTGTTACCTTGGGTTGTTAGAGAGAAGGAAATAGGGATACGCTAGTAAAAAGGGGTAGAATTAAGATGTGATATTGTTTCATTTTGCATAGTAAAAAGTTGATAGCCAGTGACTCAGGATGAAGTAGTCTAACATATGTAGCCAGTGACTTAGGGAATGAATATGCAGGATTGCATCCATTCATCTTATTGAAATTCAAACGTTGCTAGGTTTTAATACTGTCTGATATGTAGAGGAAGCTTGTTCCAAAGGTGAAGTAGGTACTGGGTGATGCATTTCAGGGACTGAGCTTCAAACTGCTAAAATTCGTCTTGGGAGGGCCTGTTTCCATCTTGACTATCCACCAAAAATGCTTGAATAGATATGTGGACAAGAAAGAAGCCTTAGGTCATTGCACCCAGCAACATTATCCTAAAGGGTGCAGTTTTGTTTCCTGTAAGTTTCAAGCTACTGTTGCTACTTCTCCCAAGAGAGCTGAGGCTCCCTGTGAGCTTTCAGTGGAGCAGAGTAAGATTCTTATGGCACACACTATGGTAGACTCCTGCCTGAGTCCACAACACCTTTCTACCTTACTATCTGATAAGGAATCTAAAGCTTTGGACATGGTAGGTAAATGAGTGAGTGTTTTTTTTCTGCTGTGTCATGAGTTAGAATTCTCAACTGTCTGTCTCAGCTTTCCTGACTTTGGCATCAAGGAAAAACTGGTTAAGAACTTTAATATAGTTTCTGTGTTGTATGATTTAATTCTGATTGTGCTGACACTAGCTTTTCCATGTTTACTGAATTCAGTTGCTCAAAAAAACATTTACTCGCCTGTTTTAAATTGAAAACATTCATTTCTTGAGGCTGTACTGCACTTTTTTTGAGTTTCTATTTTCCTCAATGTAGTGCGACTATGGTGTTTATACTTATAAGTAAAGGGTAAGTGAGGGTGCAAGGGGGCATACCCACTGCAAAAAGACTGTTTCTGATCTTTGCCATTCAGCACAGACATGTGTCATTCTGTTTTGATTGTGGAAGTAATTTTTGAGCTATCTGTTTGCAATCTTTAATAATGGAAGCACTGTCACTGTAGTTAGTGCTGCAGGTTCTGGTATATACTGTCGAAGGATAGCATGGCTGAGACCTCCTCTTTCAAATATAAAGACTGACTACTGCTGAGGACTCTTTCATGAAGAGGCAGATTTTGTGTCGGTTTTCCATGATCTAGCTGAAAACCACCAAAATAGAAATTGACAATAAGTAGTTGTTGCATAGCTAGTGTGGGGCAAAGGGGGCAGCCACCCTGGATGCAAAGTACTAGGGGGGGGGCACGATCAGCAGATGCTGATTGGTGTTCAGTGCAGTAGATTACCAGCATTCAGATACTGGCATTACATTTCTCATCAGAACTGAAGCAATTAGAACTCCATTTATAGCATAAACTGTAGCAGCTACCTGCTACATTACAGCAAGCAGTTTGCTACAGTGGAAAGAAGATTTATTTTTTTTAGATGTGAAGTGCTTTAGTTCTCCATGTTTTGCATAAATTGCATATAGTCATCAGCTTGATACAGTTTAAAATTAATGAAGATCATTTTTTTTTTCTGCTGTTTGATCCTCAGGATTACAGACAGCAATGCATGAACCTGGCTTGCTGCTTACATAAGGAGCACCCGATCCAAATCACCATTTTTTTTTGCTCTTCAATTTTAAATGAGGGGGAGTACAGAACACTGGAAGATGGTACTAGTAATAGCGATCTACACCTCTGGCCTCAAGAAGGGCAAGGCAAGATAGACTGGGAAGAATAGAATTTGAGGCTGCCCACCCAATTAACTAGATTTATATTAAAGGTGGCAAGGGTACTTTTTTGCTTGACATGTAGTGGAAGTTTGTTCCACAGGTGGGGGATATGTTGGGATATAAATCTGTCATACCAATGTGCCTTATTTAACTGCTGATGAAGGATTAACTCATTTAACCAGATAATTAAGGTACCATTTGTTCTGTGAAGGAATAGGAGGTCAAAGAGGGTTGGATCCTCCATGACTCAAAAGACCAGATGCAGACCTCCACGGAGGAGTCTTTAAAGACCAAGTCCAGAGAAAGGACTGTCAGTCTGTCCTGATAACTAAGATTTTTGAGGCCATCAGTCTTTGTAGTTATGACTCTCTGAGGTCTCTCAGTTTAGTTTTGCATAGTTTGATAGCCAGTGACAACAAAAGGTGCATTATATTCAATAATTGGTCTGACAATACAATTAAAACTGGATTAAGGCTTCTTTTGATCAAATGAAGATGCTTTAGAAACTAAGTGAGACAGACAGAAGGCTTGCCAAACTACTGTGGAGACATGATGGTCTAATAGTGTGGAATTATCGACAAGAGTGCCTAGATCCCTTATAACAGTGGCTGATTGGAGATGTGTCAGCTATATGTCAGGTAAAAATGTTCTGTTTACCAAAATAAACTGTACTACTTTTTTTTAAAATTTAATTTATAGATTGGTACTAGGCTATCTTCCCAAAGGCATTTATAAGCCTAGCCAGAATATGTTGGCTTTCGTCGCCCATTTAGATTAGTTCCCTGTGCCTCTGTCCAGCAGAGCCACTGAAGTGATCCCCGAGGTAAACTTTCTGTTTCCCATCCACTCGTCAAGGTTTCTTTTGAAGAGTGTTAGTGAGGAGCTCTGCCTAATGTAGATTGGGATCTTGTTCCAAAGCATGGGAAGTCTCTGGGACAGGAATCTATCCCTCCAGCATGTCTTATTTATTGTTGTGGTGAGGTTTAGATCCCTAGAGCATGTGGCTCTAGGGGATAAGGTTTTCTTTAGATGGAGCATGTCCATCAATTCTGGGTTGGACATGGCCTTGTATGTCAGGCAAAGATCACCTCTGAGTAGGCGGTATGCAACTGAGTACAACTGGAGTTTCTTCAGTCGAGCTGCATAGGGCATCTGTTTGAGGCCAGTGATCCTCTTGGCGAGGTACTTCTGTGGTCTTTCCAGCTGTTGCAGGTGTCTTGTAAGGTACATCCCAAATGGGGCATTGTACTCTATGATGGGTCTGAGGAGTGATGAGTAGAGGGGCACAATGACCTCTTTTGATCTGGATGGGAACCCTTTTGTGATTAGGTGGGCCACGTAGAAGGATTTGAGAGCATTGTTCTTGCAACAATTGTTAATGTGGTCTAAACCATGTTGGAGCCACATTGGAGCAATTGTGAGTTAGTGGGGGATCAAATAGCAACACCCAATTTGCAGTCATCTACAAACTTGGATAACACTGTCAGGAGTGCTGTTATGGAGGTCTGACAATAGATGGTGACTTGTGGTACACCACTGGTAACTTTTTTTGCTGTCAGAAGTGGCACCTGTGATTCTGACAACATGGGTTCTGTCAGACAACCAGTTGGCTATCTAAAACACATCATAAAGATTTATAATGATTTACAAGTCTGTCAATAATGGCTGCAAGGGGAATAATGTCTAAGGCCTTGGTGAGGTCCAGATGTGCTGTATGCACTGCATAACCACTGTCCACTGTTTGTTTACTTTTAAAAATAAATTGATAAGGTCAGAGAGGCAAGACCTTCCTTTGACAAATCTGAATTAATGAAGGCCCAGGATTAAGAGATTTTCAGTGACCAGCTTGATGAGGTCTGAGATAAGCTTTACTTATGATACTAGTGAGACTGATGAGTCGATAGTTAACAGGATATGTGGTTGGGCCACCCTTGTGTGATGACATTATAATGGCTGTGCTCCAGGATTCAGAAATGTAACCAGTGGAGAGGCTTATATTAAAGAGGTAAAGTCAGGCAACATGGTGTATCATCAGGGCCCATGGATAAGGTGTTCTTAGCATTTGAAAGGGCTGAGAGAACTTGTTTCATAGTAATTAAAGGAGGTGGTTGGGATTGTAAAATAGCTATAACTATGGGCTAAGTAAAATTTGCACTAAATTTGCTAGCTGGAGTATTAGCTATTTCTTTTGGCCCAGAGCATGTAGTTCTTAACTTCCAGACATAGTTAAAGAAAGATTTGTAGTTAATTTTAGTGGATATTTTAAGATGTCCATCCATATCACTGTTGCAGTATTCTTTGCCAAAGGAATTCCCTGCAAAGGGTAGCCCAACATCCGACCAGTATACTAAAGCCTTATGATTTTATAAATATCATATGTCACATATATGCTCCCCACTCAAGGCATAGGGCATAAAGGTGACATATGGCCATACATACCTCAGAACTTCTTTGCCACCAGTCCAAGTGCCATCATTGATCGTCTGTCTAAATGCCCCTTTTTCTGTGCTGGTTACCGAGCTGTGTTTCAGATAAGTGCCCGATTGGGGATGTTCATCGTGTTTCACTGTTGCAGTCATTACTCTTGGATTGTCCTGCCAGCAGGCTACCCGCAGTCGGCCTGAATTCCAAAGTCCTGGTCCGGCGTCGGTTGCTGTCGCCTCTTCCCTGACGTCAGTGCGCCAGGGGTATAAAAGATGCAGCTGACGCCATTTTTTTCAGTTTTTCTTGCCGCGTGGTGCCCGAAGCAAAAGCAGTTTGCAAGTGTCGGTCAGCCGACTCCTGAGATTTTCAAATCTGAATTTCAGAACCGAAGTCTTCATTACAGCTAAGTACCCCATTGGGGAAACTTTTTTCTTGCTCCAGACCGATGTCAGAAAAAGTTAACAATTGTACTTCTTGTGGGAAGCAAATACCTCATAAGGATTTTCACTCTTACTGTATTCCTTGCCTAGGCCCTGACCACAACGTTGCTAGCTGTCGGTTTTGTGCTACTATTAAGCGTCAGTTCGATTTTGCATTTCATTACTTTGGCAGAAGGTTTAATTATATAATGCCATCAGAACAGCTGATGACCGGAGTTTACAAAAAACGCAAGGACAAGGAAAAGGATAGGCATCCGAGGTCCAAAACCGAAGATGAGGCCTCGCAGCCCCTGACGCCCACTACCTCAGAGCCACAGGCCGCTTCCGACTCCCAGATAGAGCCGACTGGGCCTCTAGATACTCAAGGTATTGGACACTTGGAAATCATGCCCTCAGATGGGTCCGGAGCCGCTGAGCAGGCATCGGCTTCTGAGGGTGTCTTCAGACCTACACAGTTATATGTTAAACCATCTTCAGCGTCAAAGACAAAGACTAAAGCAGCTCTAAAGACAAAGAAACAAGTACAGCATTCTCCTACTCAGACTTCCATGCCTAAAAAACAGATGCTTAAAATGGCCGAAGACCTAATTACTTTGATCAGGGGTTCCCATCCCCCTCCTGATAAGAGGCCTAGGCAAGAGACAGAATATGATTCTTCTGATCAGGTTTCTATTTCCTCTGATACTTCTTCTGAACAGGATTATTCTATTCCTCCCTGTGAGGATTCTGATGCTGAAGAATCCATTCCTTCAGCCTCTCCTCCTGAGGATTATTCTTTTGGGGAAAAACTGCATACCATGAGGGAGCATTTCCACTGGGAAGCCAAGATTACTCAGAATCTAAGAAAAGGCTCAAAGATTTTCTGCTATTACCTCAGCACAGACCCCTTGCTATTCCACCTGTTCTAGACATTGTAGATGTATTTTCAGAGTCCGGCTTGTCCCCTGACTCTTTACCTACTGTACCTGTTAAGCCTGACAGATACTACAGGGTCCCAGATTCTCACAAATTCCTATATAAAAACCCCGCTGCTGACCCAGAAACTATATCTCAGGGTCCCAAAGGGGGGGGGGGGTCAAAGCTTCCACTGCAAAAAACCCTGTCCCCTCTGATAGGGATTCTAGGGCACTGGACAGATGGGGGAAAAAAGTTTACACTTCTGCTACCTTGGCTGTAAGGGCTTTAAATTGTCAGTTTCATATGCTTAAATATCAGCAATACTTAATGTCACTGCTTAAACAGAAAATGTTGACAAATTCTGAATGTTCAGAGAACAAGGAAATGCAGGATTTATTGCATGCAGCTGAACAAGTGGGAAAGCATACTTTGCAATGTGGGGATTCACTGGAGGCCTCTTGCAGGGCCGCTGTTACAGGTTCTGTTATTAGAAGGCATGCTTGGTTAAAAGAACAGAATCTACCTGATCATGTTAAAGCAAAGTTATTAGATGCTCCATTACAGCATGATACTTTGTTTGGTGCTAAAGCAGAAGAGGTGTTGAAGAAAATGGAGTATAAAGCGAAATCCATGCAGACAGTTAAGGATTTCTTACAGGTACAGCCACCCAGATTTAGCAGGAACTGACCTTCCAAAAATTGGTCATTTCCAGTATCAGACAGGCCACAAAGAGGCAGATACAAACGTCCCAGAGGCAGATCTTAGCCCCAAGGCTCATACAGGCCTAAACAATGGGGTGCTCCTTCCTCCAAAAGCAGAGAAGACAAAACACATTCTTACAGGAAACAGTCCCAATGACTTTCCTCTGCCAGATCCAAGCACTTTTCTTTTGGCAGCCCCCTTAGGGGGAAACCTAGCACTTTTTTCACCAAATTGGCAAATGATTACCCAAGACAAATGGGTCTTGAACATAGTGTCCCAAAGCTACAGGTTCCATTTTCACACCCTACCAAGGGCAAAAGGTATGTCCGACCTGCCACACAATCAATGGGCAGAGGCACAAAAGCAAATTACAGCCCTCATGGACATGAGGGCCATTCAACAAGTACCACAACAAGAGCAGGGGCAAGGATTTTACTCCAGACCTTTCTTAGTGCCCAGAAAGGACAAAACCTGGAGACCTATACTGGACCTGTCTATACTAAACACATTTCTGGAGGCTCGTAACTTTGGACTTAAAAGAGGCATACCTGCATGTCCCAATCAGACAATCTTGCAGAAGATACCTCAGATTTATAGCTGGCTCAATGCACTACCAATTCTCTGCACTGCCCTTTGGCTTATCTACTGCGCCCAGGGTCTTCACAAAATGCCTGGCACCAGTAATTGCATTTTGCAGACAAAGAGGAATACAAATATATCCCTACTTGGACGACTGCCTTATTCAAGCAGAGAACAAAGACATTCTTCTAAAGCATCTGGCATTTGTAAAAAGATTACTAATTTGCCTAGGGTACACAGTAAATGAAAAGAAATCAAAACTAGTACCCTCTCGAGAGATAATATTCCTGGGTGCAAGCTTAAATACAACTGCCCAGATGGCTTATTTCATGCCAGACAAACAAAGGCAACTGACTTCTTACTTCAAAAAGTTGGCAACAAAGACCCAGTTATCTGCAAGGAAAATCCTGCAGGCCTTGGGCTTCATGGCATCCTGCATTCTACTAATTCCATATGTCAGACTGCATATGAGGAAACTACAATGGTATCTAAAAAGTGTTTGGACTCAACATTGCCACAGCCTGGAGACAGTAATTACCCTCATTCCCTGACTGCAACAGGAGTTTTGATGGTGGGCACAGGCCTGTCACCTCAACAAGGGTCTGCCATTCACTTTACCCACAGCCAGACAGACACTGACAACGGATGCATCAGATTATGCCTGTGGGACCCATATGGCAGGAAAATATATTCAAGGCACATGGCCTGCAAGCTAGATGCATCTTCAAATCAATCAAAAAGAGATGCTAGCTGTTCAGAATGCCCTGACAGCTTTCAAGGATCTACTTCATCCTGGAAAGCTACTAATAAAGACAGACAATACTATGGTCATGTGGTACATAAACAAGCAGGGAGGCACACATTCCTACCCCCTCTGCAGACAAACAGTGACCTTATGGGACACAGCATTGACTTATCAAGTTCACTTGCAAGCACAATTCCTGCCAGAAAAAAACAAATACTCTGGCAGACGAACTAAGTAGAAACCTCATGGATCCCCACGAGTGGAAACTGGATCCACAAGTCTTCAGCATGATAACAAGGAAATGGGGATGCCTAGACATAGATCTATTTGCCTCCCCTCACACCTGCCAATTACAGAGATTTTGCACAAGGATTTATCACAAACAAGCATGGAGAGTGGACGCCCTACCCTTCAGCTGGAAAAATCTAACAGTATATGCCTTTCCTCCACTGCCTCTCGGTCAGACAAGAGAAGCCAAAAATGATACTGATTGCACCAGACTGGCCACGCCAGCACTGGTACCCAATCCTAAAGAGCTTGTCTCAAGGTCCAGCATGGATATTGCCTCAAACTTCTCACTTGCTGACCCAACAAAACAATCAGATCCTGCACAGCCAACTCAGGACCTTAAATTTGGCAGCATGGTGGATAATGTAGCCATTCAGAACACTCCTCTTTCAAAAGCTGTTATTGATGTTATCTTGGAGGCCAGGAGGCCCAGTACCAGAAAATCTTATGCAGAAAAATGGAAAAGATATTGTGCTTGGAACCAAGAACAAAGCATTGACACGCATGTACCAAATATCCCTCAGATTTTACAATACCTGACTGAGATGTTGGACAAAGGCCTTTCCTTTTCATCAATTAAGATTCATGCCTCTGCCATTTCAGCCCATTACAATACGGAACCACCTATCTTTTCTCATCCTTTAATAAGGCAGTACCTCAGAGGGACCAAAACATCAGGCCTCCAAGGAGAGCACCAATTCCTGCATGGGACCTCAATTATGTCTTGGAAAAACTCACACTGCCTCCTTTTGAGCCAACATCAACAGCTGATATAAAATATTTATCCTGGAAAACAGCTCTGCTTCTAGCAATAACATCTGCAAGACTAGTCTCGGAGTTACAAGCACTCATGGCTGTGGAACCTTTTATCATTTTTCATCCAGACAGGGTTTCTCTGAGGGCAAACCCAACATTTATGCCTAAGGTGGTGTCCAGTGTGGCCCTCAACCAAACCATTCACTTTCCTACCTTTTATCCAAACCCACAGAACAAGGGTGAGAAAATTCTGCATTCTTTGGACATACACAGGCAGCTACGCTTCTACTTGGACAGAACTAAAGCTTTCGGAAAGACTGAGCAACTTTTTGTGTCATATGCTGCAGGATCACCAGGAAAGGCTCAAAACAGACTATTTCTAAATGGATAGGCCATTGCATCCATTTCTGCTATTCCCAGCATGGAAAATCAGTGCCTAAGGGCATTAGGCCTCATTCTACTAGAGCATCAGCCACTTCAGCAGCCTTCCTCAGAGGAGTACCAACCAAAGACATCTTAGAGGCTGCAACTTGGAGTTCAGTGCACACTTTTACTAAGCACTACCACTTACCTCTTTACTCTAAATCCAGAGCGGGCTTTGCCACTACAGTTCTGCAGGGACTCCTAGCCTCTCCTAATCCTATTTAGTCCAGCCACCCATACTCTGCTTTGGGATTCAACCCAAGAGTAATGACTGCAACAGTGAAACACGAGTGTATTCACTGTTGCCCTCCCTCTGTCCCCCTTTCTTTTGCTGGGGTTTATCTGTACTTCTCTATTCTATACAACCTGTATGGTGTATTTGCTTGTAGATGAAGGAAATGTTTCTTTACTGCATATATGTGTATTGGCATAACATGTTTAGCCTACCTTTTTGGGGGCACCTGACATCTGGGGCAAGAAAAACTGAAGAAAATGGCGTCTGCTGCATCTTTTATACCCCTGGCGCACTGATGTCAGGGAAGAGGCAACAGCAACCGACAGTGGACCAGGACTTTGGAATTCAGGCCGACTGCGGGTAGCCTGCCAGCAGGATAACCCAAGAGTAATGACTGCAACAGTGAATACACTCTAACATCTACATTTATGATAAGTACACAACTGTACTTTTCTTCTTATCATTTTCTCTTTTAATTTTTGTGAGTTTACGTCATCCAGAAAGAAAAAATGTCAGTGTGGGAGGCAGATAGCAGTGTCTATTCTATTTGGATGCTTCTCACGACCATACGCATTGTTCGATCTGCCAAACGTTTGTCCCTAAGACCCTATGTAGTCATCTCTCCTCCTTGTCCATTTCCCTGGTGAACTAATGTCTTAAGTTGCTGTCACAGGGTGCTATGTTGGAATTTTCCCTTCCTGAAGGTCAATGCCTGCTAAGAAAAAAGACAAAATACTCAGGTCTGATTCTTCTGCTGTCCCATCTCCCCTGGACATATCTCTTGAGGCTGGTAAAAGCCCAGAGGGTCGCCAAATTGTTATGTCGGATGCCTCTGCCACGACCCTATCGGAGGCCTGCATGAATCCAACCCCTCTTACATCCTCAGAGGCACTGAGAATGTCCGCTCTGAATGTTGAGGGGAAAACTCAGCTGACTATTTCAGAGGGACTGAATGGGGTACCGCAGATATTTGTTCAGGAGGAAACTCCTACTACAGTGGTTGAGTGTAGGTAAGGGTCTGAACTTCCTAGTGCATTTAGGTCAGATGTCCCTCAAAACAAGAAACACAAACCAAAGCATGTTTCTCCTGCTGTCTCCTGCTGCTAAAGATCCCTCTGGTTCTCTCTTATTTGTGTGAATTGCTCCATGTTGAGTTAGCATATTCTTCTGTTAAGGCTTACCTCTCAACTATTTTTGCTTGTCTGCCATTAACTTCTCCTCTGGCTTCTAGGTTTGAGGTCAAGCAATTTCTTAAAGGCATCCTTCATATAAGGCCTTCCTGGAAGCCTATTTTTTTCTTCCTGGAACCTCAGTTTTGTGCTTGAAAAATTGACCCAGGTTCCTTTTTGAGCCTGCAGCTTCTTACACATTGTACATGAAATACTGTTCTTCTTTTGGCCTTTACTTCAGCTAAGAGAGCATCTGAACTCCAGGCTGTTATGGCTGTTCTTCCTTTTTGTTTTTTCAGAGGGATAGGATATCTCTTCGTACTAATCCTTCCTTTATGCCCAAGGCGGTTAATGAATTGTCTCTTAATTTGCTCTCCTTTTTCCTTTTCTGCAGTCTGCTAGTGAGAAGGTTCTTTACACCTTGGATTTGCATAGACAGCTCAGATATTAATTTAAGACAATTTCCACTCACAAGTTTAAGCAACCTTTTTATTTCTTTTCATCCCAGATATCTGGGTTTGGCTGTTTCTAAGCAAACCATATCCTCATGGATCTCTAAGACTATTTCTTTTAGTTACTCCTTTAATGGAAAATGTCTTTATGCCTCTGTAAAGGCTCATTCTATCAGGGCTGTGGCTTCCTCTGGTGCTTTTTTTCAAAGGATTGGATACCAGTTCCATCGATGAGGCTACTACATGGACCTCTTTCCATACCTTTACTAAGCATTGTAGATTGGATGTTGTTTCCAGAGCAAGAGCTGGCTTTGCCAGAGCTATCCCACATGGGTATCTGGAGGGTTCTTCTGGGCCTTCCTTCTCCCAAGCTTCTTGAGTTTTTGTACTCTCCTTTTAGTAAAGAATATGGCAGCAGTGATATGGAAGGACATAGTACAGTTGTGTAATATCTTGCCATAACAGTAGATGTCCTTCTCTTCACTGTTGCAGTATTTGCTCCCTCCCTCCTCCCTTTCTGCTCTGTTCTTTTTTCTCCTTCTTGATGCACATGTTTCTACTAATTCCTTGGTCTGTTTTTCCTCCTGGGGCTTTTCAATTCTGAGATACGTACATCAATACCTTACCTTTATGCCTTATGTATTAAGTGGGGAGTATATTTTGATATATATGACATCTATAAAATCATAAGGATTTGGTATACTGGCCAGACATTGGGCTACCCTTGGGATGGAATCCCTTTGGTAAAGAATACTGCATCAGTGAAGAGAAGGTCATTTACTGTTACGGGAAGACTTTACATAATTGTACTTTCATACTCCGCTTTGAACTTCCTTATAGTTCCCTTAAACTCTTTGCTAGTTTGTTTAAGTGTGCTCTTAAGGTAGATAGAATGAGACCTCTTATAAGCATTAAGCAATTTCTTTCAGTTATTTTACAATTTAGTTATACAGGTATTCCACCACAGGGGAGTGTGTTTAAATTTCTCATTATATTTAGTGTGGATTGGGACTGCCTTTTCAATACAACTATTCAAGAAGGAGTAGAAGTCCGAGGCTTAAGCAGTAGCTCTTACAAAAGGATCCATTAGAGGAGGATTACATTAGAATGTATTTGGGTAACCAAGTAACTGAAGACAATTTGCTTTCAAGAATCCCTAAATGCAGAAGTATTTACAGGGGAAGTACCACCCATTTTAAATAAGTCTGCCACTGATTTATGGTCTGATGATACATTCAGAGATGTGCAAGAAGTGGCCTTATTTGTGAGGACTAGATCCAAGATATTGGCTCCTCTAGTAGAATGGTTAACTATCAGTAAAAGAGAATTACCATTTGTAATGTCAAAGCAGCATCAGTCATGCCAACCAGTGGCAGTGTAGGTCAACCATTTTATTGATGAATAGTTGCAATTCCCCAGCAGAAAGGTGCTGGGTTTAATGGAGATTTCAGCTAATTTGTTAAGATGCCATTATACTCAGAAGAGGGCATAGAGGGTCTTTTACATCTAGCTATGAAGTGGTAATTTTGGTGATTTGGACATCCAGGAGTTCAGATGTGTCCCAAAGAATCTGTCATAAGATGGGTATACTGATATTCCCCCACAATTGCTAGTAGGTCTGACGTTTTGGCAGCTGCTGCAACTAGGAATAACGACACAGGAATAAAGTCCTTCTTCAGCTATATTAGGAAACTTAGGAAACAATACTGAGCACTGCTCAGAGTGGGATACATAATGGCACTACCTACTCAGCCTCCGAGGATATAGTCAGTGTACTAGCAGATTAATGGCAGATAGTCTAAACAGTGAGTGAGAGGTCTGGATGGAGAAATGATAAAATCAGCAAGTAAAGGAGAGTAGTATTGCTGGAACTGAAGTCTTGGTGAGTGAGGTCGATCTTGTTTTTACAAAATCTCACCAAGACGGCACTGACATATAGACTGTATTTTATATGTCATATATCATGGACAGAAGTAGGTTAAAAAATGAAAAAGATAGCTGGGTGCACAAGTCCTAGAATAAAAAAAGGGCCCAATCCTGGTAGGAGCACTGGTGCCAGGAATGGAAAACAATGACTGTGTAGAATCCTCAAGACATGAGAACATTACTTAAATGGGTTAGGTCAGGCTCAAGGGGAGGATGCCCCCCTGTTGTAAAAGGAAGTAGTAGTCCACAAAAGCCAAAAAAACTGACAGACCAAAAAAGAGCCATAAAGATGATAAGTAGACTACTGAGGATAAGAAATATGTTATGTATTTTTACTGTTATGCAAGAAGCCCAGAATTCTGGATAGAAAATATTCAGAAAGATTAAAAGAGAAATTAGAGGAAAGAAAATACTTGCAAGAGAAAAACTGTCAAAAGCTTCAAATGCAAATGTGTGTTGATTAATACAACAGATTTGTGAAAAACATTTTATAGACCAAGAAATCTTGGGCCATTTGGAAAGAGTGACTGAGGAAGTGTGGAAATATAAAGAACAAAACCTAGAAATTTTGGAAAGGTATAAAAAAGAAGCATGGACATAGGAAGGAAAGTGAGATCTGATATGGTGTAATATTTATGTAAAGGAGAAATCCAAACTAATCAATATAAAAAAGCAGCTCAAAAGATGTTTGAAAAGAAGTAAAGGCAAAGGCACCCAGATGTGGAAAACTTCACAGTACAGAAAATATGATCAAAAAGGGGGAATGTAGAACAGAAGACTAGTAAAGTGGAAGTTAAACAAATAGAAGCTGGTGTTATAATAATACCTGTGAAGTGAAGGATTTAGTATAGAAAGTCTAACACAAGTTATGTCACAGTATGATGGAACAATGAGTCCACAGAGTTAGGAGAAATATGTGGAGTTGCAAACATCTGAAGAAGAAATATGAACATGGAAAAGACAAACAGATTTAATATAGTGCAATGTTTATGCAAGGGAGAAAGCAAACCTAATTAATTCAAAAAAGCAACACCAAAGATATTTGAAGTGGAATACTGCAAATGCATCAGGATTTGGAAAATTTTACAGTATAAAAATAAGAAAAAAAGGAAAGTAGAAAAGGGGATTAATAATGGACAAGTTAAAGAAATAGAAACTGAAGTTATGGATTACCTGCAAAGTGAAGGATTTAATGTAGAAAATCCAACTCTGGTAATGTCACAGCATGATGGAATTGTGAGTCCCCAAATTAAGGACAAACAGGTGGAACTGGAAGCATCTGATCACTTGCCACATGAAAATACTCTGAAGCCTTCAGTAGGAAACCAGTACAAAAGTTCAGTTGGAGTTGCACAGCAAGGGAAGGAGCAGGAAATGGTGGCAACTCTGATGCAGTGAGTGTTATGGAGTAATAGGCCAATGAGTTTCCATTTGGAAGAGCAACAGATGACGTAGGATGGAGCTGAAGAGAACATGTCACAGGAAGATGTTCTGGATTGTTGTAGAATGCCTGCAGGAAATAGAAAATAAAAAATGTGCCCTCAGTTTAGAAGAAAAAGATTTAAGGGAAGAGTTGCTTGATTTAATATAGACAGATAATAATATTAAGATTGATGAAAGAAATAGGTTACAGAAAGTCAATAAGACCCAAAATGTTAGAAATCTGATAAAACAAATGAACACATTAATCAAAACTGTTAAGAGAAATTCATGTGATATAGCAGGAATAAATAGGATATATTACTATACAACAAAATTAATAACAGATAAAGTCTTGCCACAAAAACACAAGGCAGTAAGTGAACGAAAGGGAAGAAGTCAGTTACCATCTTGGAAGTATCGAAAAGAGAAAACTATAAAGCAATTAAGACAAAAAGTGTCACAGTTAGAGTGTAGAAGAGGGGACAGATCAGCAAAAATACTTAGAAAGATAGTTGTCATAGAAGCAATGCACAGTAAGAGAACAGACCAGGATCTATCAATGCCAGCATAGGCAGAAAACTTAGAAGATATGCAGATAAATATAAATGAAAAGTACAATATAAACATTTAATCGATGACCCAAACATGTTTTGTAAGGAAATGGAAAACAAAGCAGAAAGAATACAGATTCCAGCAAAAAAAGAACTACACACACATTTTGGAGAAATATCTATGAAGACCCCTGTAGAACAGAACAAACATGCTGAATGGACTGAAGAAGTAAAAGAAACAATATGAAGTTCAGATGTTCAGGATATGAAATGGGAAGAAGTAACAGCTAGAGAAACTGAAACAAAATTAAGAAATAGCTCCTAACTTGAAATCCCCAGGCCTAGATGCAGTATCTAACTTCTGGCTAAAAATATTTAAGTCTTTACACAAAGATTTAGCCCTGGGTAAGAACATACACTAACTGGGAAAAAACATACCCCTCCTTAAGAGTGAACCTGCTAGCTATCCTAACAACTATAGACCAATAACGACAATGTGTAAACTATATACTGGAATTAATGATGATATAGTTTATTGGTCATTTAAACGAAAAGTCAGTCATGCCAACTGAGCAAAAGGGTAACAAATGAAAGTCATGTGGAACAAATGATCATTTGTTAAATAAAGTCAATGGAGAACTGTAAAAAAGGGGAAGAATCTAAGTGTGGCATGGATAGATTACAAAAAAGCATTTGACAGCATCCCATGGATAAAGGAGTGCTTACAGATGTATAAGACAATTGATCTACATTGATCAATTACATTATGGTGACTATGAAACAGTGGCAAACCACTTTGCAGCTAAACCATGATAAAGGACAAATTATTACCCCAGGGATAAAAATTCAAAAGGGGATATTCCAGGATGACTCTTCCTCACCACTGCTCTTTTGTTTGCTCTTAAAGCATTAAGCTGCCTACTTAACAGATTAGGTCATGGTTACAATTTGTCTCCCAGAAAACAACAGTGTAAAGACTTCTCCCATCTTTTTGTGGATGATTTAAAACTGTATATTTCATCAGATGAGGAGGTGAAAGCACAACTGGAAATGGTCAGAACTTTCTCAGATGATACAAGAATGTCATTTGGTATTGATAAATGTGCAAAAGCAACATTTAAAGCAGGAAAGCTTCAGCACCAAGAAAATATCACTTTGGGACATGAATGTGATATGAAGAAACTTCAGCAGGAGGAAGTGTGTAAATATTTGGGAACTGATAAAGGATCGACAACAACACATGAACAAATGTGAGCAAAACTCAGTGAAAAATATTTTAGAAGACTAAAATTAATACTGAAAATAGTGCTGACATCTAGGAACAAAGTCTAAACTATAAACCATTTTGCTGTTCATGTTTTAACGTATAGTTGTGGGGTGACTGACTGGCCCCAAAAAGTATTGGATCAAGCTGGACAAGAAAACAAAAAAAATGCTTCACGCTTATCAAATGATATATAAAAGTCAGTGTATGCTAAGATATATTCATTGTGTTGACGGGGGTATGGGCTTCTTCGAAACTGACTACATGTATAGATCTACAATCGTAGGACTACATATCTGCTGACATCATCAGATCCAAATATAGTGAAAGTTTTGAAACATGAAGAGAACAAATCTAAGATGACTTCCCTGCTCAGTTTACCAGAAGCATATTGGTATCAAGTGGTCATGGAAACCAAACCAGAAGTAAACACAAAATTAGGCAACAACTGAATGTGCCAAAAAACAAAAGAATGGATACAGGGAGAAGGATCAGATGAGAAAGCAAAAACTGTGGAAAAGGCATAAATATAGTTGCAAATACAGAAACCCCCTGGAACAACCTCATGTCAATCAAGATCTGACACAGGAATGGTTAAAGAGAGGTAACTTTAAACCAAATGATGAAAGGATAATATTAGTGGCCCAGGATAATGGACTTACTTACACGTTGGTTTACAAAATCCATTGAACATGTGGGAGAAACAGATAAATGCAGGTTTTGTAAAATGGAAACAGTCACACATGTTGTTACTGGGTGTGATACTCTAATGGCAGAGGTTCTGTATACTGAAAGGCATAATAATGTAGCAAGACTGTTGCATTGGAGATTGTGGAAACATTACAGTATGGAAGTAGCTGAGAGCATTGGAAACATGAGCCACAAAGCATTATAGAGAATTTATATCACACTGGATCACCCTTTACCAACAGTTCAAAAAATAGATGTGAGAAAACCAGAAATAGTACTCTATTCATTGCAAACCACTCCCCCCTGTGTCCACCGTGCCTCCATACCTTTAACCTCCTGGATACTTCACCCCAGAGCAAGTCCTCAATGGTCACTGTGCTAAAAAATATTAGTTGTGTGTGGCCTGACAGCATGCCAGGGTGCTTCCTTGACATATAAAACAATGCCTCACTAACCTACTGCACAATCTGTTTAACTTTATGCATTCATTTGGCATTGTGCCTGAGGCAAAGTGTTCATCCCCTTTCTCAAGGCAGGTTCCCCACTGGTCAGTCATCTACAGACCCATAAGTCTCACAAGCCTTATCTACAAAATAAATACATTTATTATTATTGACTTAATTAACTGAGACAATGGGGCCTGCAATCCCTTAACACAAATCAGTTTGTGTTTATGAAGAGTAGGTCTTGTTGCTAAGACTGGTTAAGTTCTCCAAAAAGGCCAGTAAGAGCTTGGATGAAGGCAGATTGGTACACACTGAATACATTGATGCTGCAACTGACTGACAGCATTCCACACTTGGGAAACATAAGCAAGCAAGCAAATAAAACTAAATGTAAATCTCAGTGTTACCCAGTAAATAGCAAATTGCCTCGCATCAGAGAACCCAGCAAGTTATGGTAGGTTGTCTTTCCAAAAGTCTGTTACCAGTGGTATCTCCCATGGTTCATATTCTGAGATGCTCCTATTTGTCAAATCCTGTTTGGACATCAAAGCTGATGTCAATGACCTCTAGATGACAGAGTTTGCTAATGATTGCAAACCTGGTGCCATCACAAACTCCATGAATGACCCAAGGTTCTACAAGTAGGGCTAACGTGTACAAATAAATGGTGCCCGTACCATGGCCTTAAGCCGAAATGTAAAAAAAATGTACTATACTAACCTTTGGAAAACAGTTTTACACATGCTGCTACCACATAATCAGTACCTTTCTTAAAACTAACACTCTTATCAAAGGATTGGGCACATTTTAATACCTCGTCTTTCTTTGATCACCATGTATTGTCAGTCATTAGAAAATACTTGTATCTCCCCCAGCTGATTACCAAGCGTATATCTTCTAAATCCAGAAAAGTCACCTCTCTGCTCATTCCTTATTAAGCCCATTTTTGAATACAGTGCTCCATTAGGTATGCCCCTTGCTAGTCTAATGACTCAAAATGAGACCCTCATTGTTTCCTTACTAAGAAGGTAACTGTCCTGAGTTCCATTACCTACATAGAACATCTTAAAACCATATTCCTGTACTTTGTTTCATACAGACTCCTTAGGGGGTCATCTCATTCTGGCATTTAAAGCCTCAAGTGATGCTGTCCTGTGCAACCTCTTCCATGTCCACAAACTCAGGGACACCATAAGCATCACACATAAGACCTCACATTCACTGTAACATAAATAGAACCTGGTAACGTAATAGATAACTCACTCAAAGAATACTGTTCCCATGGAATAGACTCCCCTTGCATGTTAAAAAAAGTAGATCCATCACCATCTTCTTTTTTTTTCAAACACTTCTATTGAAATATCACTTGTGACATAGGCCAGTTTATATTCATATAAAAGTAATCAAAATGTATTAATATAACAAACATTATACTTCACATATATTGCTATATGTCATATAACCTAATCAACAGTACATAAATTATTAAATTCCTGTCTTATTTTTTAAACAAGGAAAATCTTTAGTAAGCCATCACTTAGTACATAGGCAATCATACATTTACATAAATGAAAACAAACCAAACCGACACAATCTTAGTTGCGAGCATTTTACATCACAAATACAGACACACTCCCAGTTGCAAACATTATACATCAGTTATAATCTATCCAATCTTTCTCACTCATACATTAAGTAGCTCATTTAAGTCCTGCCACCTTTTAGACCTCATTCCTCCCTTGTATGTATAGTTCCCACAATTCCCATTTTTTCCTATGTAATTTATTCCAACCCTTTACTAAAGATCTCAATTCCATTTGTTTTATCTCTGTTACTATACTCAGTACTTCCAGTATAGCTGGTTTAGATTTTGATTTCCATTTTTTAGTAATTGCTTTTTTGGCAGCCACAATTATTAGACACAGCAATGTCTTACAATGTCTAGGCAATTCCGATTCTGTATCATAGCTCAGAAAAATCATCTCCCTGGTCAGACCAGTTTGCCCAGCCAGCTTCTCCGACAGTGCATCCCACAGGAAATTCTTAAAATCCGCCAACTCACCACACTCCCAGAATATGTGTTCCAAGTTATTTCTTTCTTCCCTTTCACACCTTCAACATTTGCTGTCTGTCTGAAGAAAAATTCTCTGGAGTCTACTTAGGGTATAAAAATATCTGTGTAAACATTTCCAGGCAAACATCTTAAAGCTTCTAGATTTTGTTGCATGTTTGGGAGGCATACATATATCCTCCCATTGTTTTTTTGTGAATTGCTTTTCCAATCTCTACTCCCAATCCTTTCTAACCCCCTCTGATTGATTCTTATAGTTATCAAGCAATATTTTATATGCTCTACTAATTATTCCTTTTTTAATGGCAGCTTCTGTTCTGGATTATGTTAAAAACTCTACCAGTGCTGGTCTTTTGTTTAGGACCCCCCCCCCAAAAAAAAAAATATTTCTCTTTGCCTATTCTTGATGTTTTCCCAGTCTATCATCTTTTCCTCTGTAGTTATTTGCTCCCAATACCTTGATTCCTTTGCCAGTTTCCTCCAATAAATTCCAGCCCCCTCTTGCCTATAGTCTGTATCCCTAATTCCAGTCATCCCTATCAGCAGAATCTCCTTACTGCATTCCTCTGTTGGTTTAGTTCTTAGAATACTTTCTGCTACTTTATGGATATCATTTTTTGTGTGATTATTGTTATTTTCCTTAAAGGCCTGCATCCAAAATCCCAGTCTCTCCTTGTTTCTTGAGCTTCCCCCATTTCATCATCATCCCTTTCCACTTTGACTTATAGTTTTTTGCTTGTGCTATATATAGGAGTCTTAACTGTGTAGCTCTGAAATACCCCTTCAAACGGGGTAATCCCAATCTGCCCTGTTCTACTGGAAGAATCAGTTTATCCCACTTGACTCTTGCCATCTTCCCCTCCCAGATAAAGTCCTTCAGCTCTTTATTAATTGCTACCCGCAACTTTTCTTCTGGTTGATAAAAATATGCCTGACCTGTGTATAAGACTGAAGGGACTAAAAGCATTTTAAATTCTTGTATCTTACTATCCATATCTAATCCATCACCATCTTCAAGCACAACTGATATGAATGGCTAGGATATAAGTAATACTCATGGTTTCATTCCATAGACCCGATGAAAAAGGGTAACTTGTAGCAGGTATTGTGTGGCTAGGCTGCAAATAATTTACCTGATCAAGTGCTTAGTAATAGCATATGAACCTATGTCTTCATTTAAAATTCAGAAAACAAAGGCTAAGCTGAATCTTTATGACTCAGTGGTGGCCAAGAATGCTACGGGAGTCCCCCTCAGCTGGAGCTAAAGCCTACTGCCCAGCTTTGATTTTGTCATCAGATGCAGTCTGTTAAATGAAAGAAGTTGTCCATTTAGGCAGACAGGTAGTCAGTCTGCAGGCACTCTTGAGCTGTTTTACAGCTATATGACTTGCATATCAGTTATTCCACAGTCAAGGTACATGTTTTCTGTCCATATTTGTCTGACTTTGAAGAATTCCTCACTTCCATGTGACCAGAACATCATAACTGACAGGGTTGGCTGTGTCTTACATGAACTGTCTGGTTTGCTAGCTCCAATGTTTTTTTAATGTAAGCTGTCCTGCTTGGTGGCTTTCACTTCTTCTCAGAGGATCTTAAAGCTTTAGACTCTTGCTTGCAGGGAACAAAATGTTGTGTTTTACATGGCGTGGTTGCCTTTTTGGACTAATCCACATTTTCTTCCAGAAATGAGCCAGAATTGACTTAAATGAGTTAATTTACCTTCCTGTTTTCATAAGAGTCTGAAATAAGAGGAAAATAGCTCCTTTTATACCCTGAAATACCATCAGCTCAAATTGTACCTCAAAGGGTGCATAAATTCATGAAGCTTAAACAACAATTTCCTTTTTTTGCTTCAGTAAGGTAGAGGATTGCAGTTACAAGGCAAACCCTTTCCAAGTGGTTTGCTACCTCCACTGTATTTTCCCTTCAGGTAGCTAACTGCCACTTGAAAAATGCAGATGTTCTTCACGTTTCACTGTTGCAGTCATCACATTTGGGTTATCCCTGCCAGGGTTGCCCTCGGCCGGCCCGAATACCAGAGTCTTCATATTTCTGCGTTGGCTGCTGTCACTTCAAGACTGATGTCAGGTCATCAGTAGTATAAAGTAAGGCAGCCGACGCCATTACATCAGTCTTTCTTGCCATGGAGCCCGAAGCAGAAGCAGTCCACACGAGTGCCGGTTGGCCAGTACCTGAGATTCATCTACCAAATTGAAGTTGAAGTCTTCTAAAGCTAAGTACCCCGTTGGGGTTCCTTTTTTCTTGCATTAACCGATGTCAGAAAAAGTTACTAATTGTCTCACCTGTGGAAAGCAAATACCACACCGAGACCTCCATTCTTACTGCATCACTTGCTCAGGCCCAGACCACAACGTCCCCCGTTGTCACTTCTGTGCTTTGTTCAGTGCCAGAACTATCCGTCATCGGGCCCTTATTGTAGCCAGATATTTTCTTTTACACTCCTCGAATTCCGATATGGCTTCGGTAAGCCATACGACAGCAGATCTTCTGAAAAAATGTAAGGATAAAGACACAGACAAACCACACAGGTCCAAACCTACCGACGACGCTTCCATTTAATTAGTCGTCAGTTCTCTAGTCCTCAGTGAGGTGTTTTCGCAGCCCCTGATGCCTGCTTTTGTGGATTAGCAGGCTGCTACTGAGACCCTTTTGGAGTCTGGTATGCCGCAAAACTCTTCTTCAGCTAAGCATCCTGTGGTCATCTCTACCTTGGATAGGTCCAGAGCTGCTGAGCAGGCACCATCTTCCGAGGAATTCCTTTGCACTACTGATTCTCGACACAAACCGACGTCTTCTTTCGTGACTACCGTTCGTTTGAAAATGGCCACGTTTCTTAGGCCCAGGGTACGAACCACACCCAAGAAACTGATGACCCACTCACAGGCACCTGCTTCCTTGCCTCAGTCTCAGATGCTTAAAATGGCGGAAGACCTTATCATGCTGATCAGGGGAAGCCAAGCTACCCCCTCCAAAAGGAAAAGAGATCTGTCCCCTGTAGTTCTGTCTGAACAAGAGTCAGATGACTGATGCTACTGAATATGAAGACATGCCACCCCTTTCTACTTATGAGGATTCTGATGCAGACGATTTCATCCCTTCAGCCTATCCCCCAGAGGATTTTTCCTTTGGGGAAACCCTGTATACCTTAAGGGAACATTTCCAATGGGAAAGTCAAGACTATCCTCGGTCTAAAAAGAGACTCAGGAAATTCCTATATCTTCCACAGCATAGACCCTTGACCCCCCCCCCCCCCCAGTCCTGGATGTTGTGGAGGATGTTTTCCTGGAATCCAGCTTGACTACTGACACCCTCCCTCCTGCGGCCAGAAAAAACAGACAGGTACTATAGAGTCCCTGACTCACACAAAATAATTTTTAAAAATCCTACTGCTGACCCTGAGGTAATTTCTCAAAAGCCTAAAGGGATTAAAGCAACCTCTGCTAAGAATCCCACCCCCTCAGATAGGGATTCCTGAGCACTAGACAGACGGGGTAAAAAAAGTATACACCTCAGCTACTCTTGCTATCAGGGCACTAAGTTGTCAGTTCCAAATGCTAACATTTCAGCAACATACCCTGGAACTCCTCAGACAAAAAATGTCTTCCTTTCCTGTTTGGGCAGAATCTAAAGAATTACAGGAGTGTAATGCATTCTGCAACTCAAGTAACTAAACACACCTTGCACTGTGGTTTTGATGCCCTAGAAGCTTCTTGCAGGACAACAGTCACTGAATCTGTCAGTAGAAGGCATGCCTGGTTTAAGGAACAGCCCCTGCCAGACCATGTCAAATATAAATTGTTGGATGCCCCCCTGGACAAAGATAACTTATTTGGCACTAAGGCAGAAGAGGTCTTAAAAAAGATAGAAGAAAAAGCAAAATCTATGCAAACAGTTAAGGATTTATAAAAGGTCCAGCCACCCCGGTTCAGCAGGCATTGTCCCACAAACACTGGTCCTTTCCTGCTCCCTCCAAGCCAGTCCAGCATAGACCCCGGGGAACCAGACCCCCCCCCCTCCAGACAGCAGCCACAGGGAATGCAGAGATCTAAGCAGTGGACTACTTCCACTGCAAAACCAGGGAGTTCTAAGTCACCCCTTATGGTAAGAACTCATAATAACTCACCTCCCCCACCCCCTCCTTCTGCCCATCTTCACTTTACCCCTAGGAGGAAAACTCTCCTTTCACGCAAGCACCTGGGCCACCATTACCAATGACCACTGGGTTCTGAACATAGTGTCTCAGGGATACAGATTTTCCTTCCACATCCTTCCAACCCCAAAAGGGTTCTCGGATCTACCTCCAAACCAGTGGGCAGGGGCTCAAAAGCAAATCCTTTCCCTGCTTTCTATGAGGGCAGTAGAGCACATTCCTGCAGAACAGATAGGCCAAGGTTACTACTCCAGACTTTTTCTGGTGCCCAGAAAAGAGGGCACCTGGCACCCCATCCTCGATCTACCCATTCTAAACAGCTTCCTGGTGATCCCCAAATTCAGGATGCTCACCCTCCAGCAGCTGCTACCCATGCTCTCCAGGGATGCTTGGCTAGACACCCTGGATCTAAAAGAGGCCTACCTCCACATTCCTATCAGGGAATCATGCAGGAAATATCTCCATTTCAGGGAAGGATCTCAACACTTTCAGTTCTTTGAGCTTCCCTTTGGCTTATCTACTTCTCCCACAGTTTTCACAAAATGTATGGCTCTGGCCATTGCTTTTTGCAGACAAAGGAATATCCAGATTTACCCATACTTAGATGACTGCCTTATTCAGGCAGACAGCCAGGAAAAGCTACTTAAGCATCTGGCCTTTGTAAAGACCCTACTAACCTCCATAGGGCACACAATCAATGAAAAGAAATCCAAACTGGTGCCCACCCAAAGGATTATCTTCCTGGGAGCAAGCCTGAACACAGGATCCCAGATGGCATTCCTTACACCAGAAAAACACATTTTCCTGACAATCCAAAGAAACGTAAAGTTCCCAGCGGAGTAAACGCCGTTTAGCCGCAATAGAAATAAACAGTCACAATATATATATATTTATAAGCTGAAAGGTGACCACGGCAGTGTATACTTGTTTCAAAGGAATGTGTACTAAATAATCCAGATAAATCAGTAAAAAAAATCTCTATTATTAAAACAAAACTAATTTATTAAGCGTACAGAGGTTTGCGCTTTCACAATTGCTTCTTCAGACCGTCTGGATTATTTAGTACGTATTCCTTCGAAACAAGTGTATACTGTCTTGGTCACCTTTCAGCCTATAAATATGTATATTGTGAAATTTTTCTGACAGTCTACTTCTCTCAACTAGCCACCAGGCCCCAGTCATCTGCAAGGAAGATACTGCATGCTCTGGGGTTCATGGCATCTTGCATATTACTCATTCCATATTCCAGACTGCACATGAGGAAACTTCAATGGTACCTAAAAAGCCTTTGGTGTCAACACTCACAAGACCTGGAAACTTTTATACCTATAATTCCTTAACTCAGAAAAGATTTTCTTTGGTGGGCAACAGCATACTTCCACAACAAGGGACTGCCTTTCTCACCACCCCCCACCACCCAGACCCTCACCACAGATGCATCAGACTATGCTTGGGGTGCACACTTGGATGGCAGGTGCATAGAGGACCAATGGAGCCCACAGAAAATCCCTCTGCACATCACCCAAAAAGAGATGATGGCTATCCAGCACTCTTTGATAGCTTTCAAACCCCTTCTCTCCCAGGGGCTCTCCTGATTAAAACAGACAACACCACTGTGATGTGGTATATCAACAAGCAGGGAGGGACTCACTCCTCTATGCAGGCTGGCCATGACCCTTTGACACACAGCCTCTGCCATGCAACTGCACCTGTTAGCACAATTCCTACCAGGCTCTCTCAACTCTCTGAGCAGACCAATTAAGCAGAAATCTTCTGGACCCACACGAGTGGCAGCTCAACAAAAGAACCTTCACCCTAATAACTCAGAAATGGGGCACCCCAAAGGAGGACCTCTTTGCCTCCCACACCAACCATCAGCTCAGCAAATTCTGCACCAGGGAGCATCACTGCATGGCTTGGAAAGTGGATGCCCTGTCCTTCCCCTGGGTCAATCTAATGGTCAATGCCTTTCCTCCATTACCTCTCATCCCCAGGGTACTGCTCAAAGTAAAGGAGGAAAAGCCAAGGACAATTCTTATGGCTCCAGACTGGCCTCGCCAGCACTGGGTACCCCTTGCTGTGCAGCCTGTCCCCACTGCCACCATGGCATCTTCCTCAGATTCCAAACCTCCTGACCCAGAGGGAAAGGGAATTCATGCATCCCCAACTGCAGACACTCAATTTGGCAGCTTGGCGTATTCCCTAACCCCGGATAACTCTACCAACCTCAGTAAACAGGTTCTAGATGTTATTCATGAGGCCAGATGCTCTAGCACCAGAAAGTCTTATGCTGACAAATGGAAAAGGTTCTGCACCTGAATCCAGGCTAAAGGAGTCAATATGGCACAGCCTCCCTCCCTCTCATCCTGGATTACTTAGCTGACGTACTACACAGTGGCCTCTCTTTCTCCTCTATAAAAATTCATGCCTCTGCTATTTCTGCTCATTTTTCCACTGAGCAGCCCCTTTTCTCACACCCTTTGATCAAACAGTTAGTAAGAGGGGCTAGCAACTTGAGGACACCCAGAAGAGCACCCACCCCAGCTTGGGACCTTAACTATGTTTTGGAAAAGCTCACCCTGCCCCCGTTTGAACCAGCATCATCTTCTGCAGAGCTAAAATTTCTCGCCTGTAAGACAGCATTCCTTCTGGCCATCACTTCAGCCAGAAGAGTCTCCGAGCTGGAAGCGCTCATGGCTGTGGAACCTTTCATCATCTTCCATGCTGACAGGGTATTCCTCAGAACTAATCCACCCTTCATGCCCAATGTGGTGTCCAGTGTGGCTCTCAACAAATCCATTCATTTCCCCACCTTTTTTCCTAATCCCCAGAACAAGGAGGAAAAGATTCTGCACTCTCTAGATGTGCACAGACAGCTCAGATTCTATCTAGACAGAACTAAATCCTTCAGAAAGTCTGATCAATTGCTGGTGTGCTTTGCTACAGGGGCAGAGGGCAAAGCCATCTCCAAACAAACCATTTCCAAATGGATAGCACACTGCATCAATTTCTTGTACAAACAACATGGAAAGCCTCCCCCAAGGGGGTAAGGACTCACCCCAACAGAGCAGCCTCTACCTGTGCAAGCTTTCCTCAGAGGAGTCCCCACCTTGGACATCCTGGAGGGTGCCACCTGGACATGTGTTCACACTTTTACCAAAATTACCACCTGCCTCTCTTCTCCAAATCCAGGGCAGAGTTTGCTTCTGCAGTCTTGCAGGGCATCCTAGCCAGCCCCTAGTTTCTTTGACTGCCTCCACCCTTTTCCTCAGCTTTGGGAATCAACCCAAATGTGATGTCTGCATCAGTGAAACACGAACATAGTACAGTTGTGTACAGTTACCATAAATGTAGATGGTTGAGTGTATTCACTGTTGTAGTCCTGGTTTCCCTCCCTCCATCCCCCTTTCTTCTCTTTCCTTTCTAAGGGACATATTGGTATTTACTTTCTACTGGTGGGGTCCTTCCACCAGAACTTGGCTCCTACTTGGGGGCTCCTGACAGGTTAGGGCAAGAAAAACTGATGTAATGGCATCGGCTGCCTTACTTTATACTACTGATGACCTAACGTCAGTCCTGAAGCGACAGCAGCCGGCACAGAAATACTAAGCCTCTGGTATTCGGGCTGGCCGAGGGCTACCCTGGCAGGGATAACCCAAATGTGATGACTGCAACAGTGAATACACTCGAACATATACATTTATGGTAAGTGTACACAACTGTACTTTGCCATTGATCACTACAGTTGATATGTGGCTGTTTCAGGGCATGCTTCAAGAATGTCTTCATTCTGAATACCTCTGTTTTGACCACTTGTTCATGTGTGTTCACACTTTCACCAAAACATTATTGCCTGGACCATCAAGTCAGACGTACTTGGATGACTTGATATCACAGGATATGGCCTTCTGAGCTTTGCTTTTTGGCCATTCTCCTGCTGTAGCTACCCAATACAGGGGCCTGAAGGTCTTATGTAACAGATAACCATCCAACATATCAACTGATGTGCTGATAGGGATGCCTTATTGGCAAAGACAAGGTAAAAAAAGTTTTATCCTCTGATGCGTTCCCTGACAGTTTGGTCCAGGGAATTTTTATTTATGAACAATTCATTTTTGGAAGTAACCTGTATTTGAGTTATATGTATTAAACTTTCTTGTTGGGGAGTTAAATTCTCCAAGGATAATGGAATTCCTGTTGATTTGAAGTTCATCCAGGGTATTTAGGAACTTAAGATGGTTTTGAAATAGCTTAGATCTGCCTAGAAATTATGTGGTCTTTAAAAAATATGGATACTCCATCACAGTTACCATCAGGCAGAAGGCATGATAGGTGAAAAACCCTGGTATGGAAGGAGTGCTTTCAGTGATTTCAAACCAAGTTTCGTAATAATACATAAATGCAGCAGGGTCTCAAGATCAGTTTGTTATTTAGACTTCTGGCACTGAGCAGAGCCACCTTGATGTGGTTTGGTGCTTGATGTTTCTTTTGCTAGGTTGGGAGATTCATTAGCTAGACTCTGCCTAATAAAGGGCACTATTAGGACAGTAAAGGCTTTAGCTAGAATGCAGAAGACCTGGAACAAGAGGTGCAGACCATCCTATACAAAGCTGGAATGACTGTCTAGCAACTCCTCTCATGCTGAAGCGTACTGGATCCCTATAGACTGACACCAACTATGCAATCAAATTTAGGGCTGTTTTTTTCTGGATTTATTGAGTTTTAAAAAATCAGACTTGTTAAAGGGTGTACATGTTATATAATAGCTTCATAGGTGTGTACTAGGCTAATGGCCCTGGTGCCTTTACAAGCCTAGCCCATAGAATTACCCTGGCTTCGTGCCACCCGACCTCAACTCCCAGTGCCTCTGTCAAGTAAAGCCACTGGAGTGATCCCCAGGGTGAATTTTCTATTTCCCATCCACTCATTAAGATTTCTCTTGAAGAGGGCCAGTGAGGTGCTCTGTTTACCATGTATGGGAAGTCTATTCCATAGCATGGGCAGTCTCTGGGTTATGAACCTGTCCTTCCAGCATGTTCTGTTGATTGTGGTAATGAGGTTGAGGTCTCTGGAGCGTGTGGTGCAGAGGAATTGGGATTTCTTTAGATGTAGCATTTCTAACAGAGCTGGGTCAAACATGGTTTTGTAAGTCAAGCAGAGATAACCTGTAAGAAGGTGATAAAAAAATAATCAGCCCTGCCAAGTCTTAAACCCAGAACGCTGTGCACTACAATCACAGGAATGTACCACTACACCATCTGAGCTTAGTTTAAAAACTAAGTGTACATAAATACTTCTTCACAAGTGTAGTACTTGAAGATCTTCTATTTAAAAAAATAAAAACTGCTTCACTTTTTAACACTCTGCTATGATTTTCAAAAGTCAGTGCTATAACTTTTAATAGTGGGCTCTTCAGTGATACGAGTGGCCACATCAGCCTTGAGGGATGGGATTAGGGCTTAATGAAAAAAAAAAACTCTGGTCAGCTATATTAATGAAGGCTTCAGGCAAATCCTCACCTGATAAGGCAGGGAGAGGATTGATGGAGAGATCAGAGCCCCCTTGATGATCCCCTTGTGCTGCTAGTTCATACAGAAGGTAATGACCTAATGATGGCCATGACACCAAGAGTCCTTCACAACTTCATAGATGATGGCTGCCTCCAGTCAGCTTTCTCTTGTTTCAGTAAGCATGGTTGTCTCTGAGGTTGTGATGGTGGAGTGGTTGATAGTGGTATTGTCTTTGATAAGTGAGGCTACTGCTAGGAGGGAGTATTTGTTAAAGTTATCGGTGATTGCTGATGTAGTAATTTCGGGTGAGGGAGTGGGTTATTGACTATGGCCTAGGTTCAGTAAATTTTGAACTAAGGATCAGAACTTTCCAAGAATGTATACGTGTTTGTTGTAAGTTATAACAGTGTTGTTTTTTTGTCCTACACTGAGCGTGGTCTTGTTTCTAAATTGTCTGAACTGTTGAAGTTTTTCTTGGGAATTTGTTGGTATACCATGCCTTCCAGGCCATGTCTCCAAGTACCATACATTGCCTGCTATTTTTAGGTAGCCAAGTTTCTGGATTAGATTTAACTCTTTGTTTTTCTAATAGGAGCATGTGCATTCAGTATATCTGTAAAGATTTTGTTAAATTCCTGGTTGGTTTTGCTCTAATGGATGCTTTTATTCATATGCTGCATTTGCATTGTTTGACTGTGGAGATAAAGTTATATACATTAAAATTGGATAGGTTATGCAAGTACTTGTACTGTATTGTGTGTAAGCCTATTACTAAAACTGGACCAGTTGTCGTTGAGATTATCAGGTAATGTGCCACATTTACTGATGTTACAAGATTTAGAAGAGAGAATACAATCCAAAGTAGAGGCTGTGGGGGAGGAGTTATTGTTATTGTAATCTTTTGAGAGTACTTAATGAGCTGAGAGAAGCCATAAAGATTTACACTGATAGAGGGGGGGTGTCATATGCAATTTTTGCCCAGTATATGTTAAGGTCGCCAAGAATGAGAGTTTCTTGGTGTGTATTAGAGGATGCCCAGGTTAGTATATCTTTCACTGTGTTGATATTGTTGCCTATGGGGATATATGAGGATATGATACATAGTCTTGTAAGAGTTTAGCTTAAGTAGGGCAATAAATATCTCAGCCTTTTTCCGTGAGGAATGCTTTTTCTAATATTGAGTTATGTTCAGGTTATTGGGGTACACTATAGGTACGGCTCCTGCTTTTTTTTAGATTTACACTCCTGCTTGGAGGATACTATATCCCGGTGGGAGGATTTAAGTGTCTTTAATCTCTGGTTTTAGCCATGTATATTTACGGTGAGGATGCCAGGGTTATGATGTGATGTGAATGTGTTCAGTTCTGTTATTTTGTTGTATATTCTTCTTAGGCTGACATTTATAAATTTGAGACTTGTTTTGCTGGAGTTATACGATGAATGTGTTAGACTATTGCTGGTTTTATGGGTCATTGAGGCATTGGATTGGAATGTATGTCTTCCCATAGCTGTAGCATGGGTAAGGGCAAGTGAAATAAGGAACGGCACTTGGATTTGAATTTATTTTTGTAAGCAGTTTGTAATGAGGATTATTTACTTTTATAATTTGTTGTTTGAATAGATGGCTGTGTGTTAAGATGTAAAGGTTGTGGGGTGCAGGGAATGAGTTACAGGTGTTAGTCTTAAAGTAAGTGAAGGACTGGGCATTGAGTAAAAGACTGCTGTTGAGTAGTGTGTAATAATTATGTTTGCCACAAAGAGGAGAGAGAATATTTGTAGTAGTTGGAGTAACATGGTAGTTATTTTGGAATGCTGGGTTACTGCTGTGTATATTATTTGTAAAGTGATAGAAAGCTGAGGAGTGATTAAGTGGGGTCATTGGCTGAGACAAGTTTATGGATTCTTGATTTTTTTGTTATGGGTCTGATTTTTGTGATTGAAGGAGGAAAGGTGGGATGTGATTGGTGTTTGAAAGTGGCAGTTGGTTGTGAGATGGGTAGGGATTGGTAGAGTTGTGGTGGGTGGAGTTTAGATTAGTATAAGCTTTGATAAAGTGGGGGTGGGTGGAAATTGGGGATAAAGCAGGGTGGAGGAGCAGAGAGTGCCCAAATATAACGAGGAAGAATAAGGCAGGCACACTCACTCAAGTTGCTGTGCAGAATTTTGACTACAAACGCAAACAGCGAACTTAACTGGATAGCAGGTTGGTAATTATACCGGGCAGTTATTTTAGCAATCAGTGTAAAGCATCTTAAATATATAATTTAGGTACAGGAGCTATTCTTCTTTCATTATTGTAAATATGTCTTACTACTAATAGAGATAGTACTGTGCTTCCATTTCGGTTCTTTACAACTATGTCCTTTGAGAGCGTACACACACACTGCAGTATAGTACAGAATGTAGCCTCTTACAGTTTGCGTTATGTCCTGTCTTGACCTTAATACTCAAATAGAAATGTCAGCCTACACAGCACAATCTATCTTCTGCCCTTTATTTTTTTCTAATAGTGATGGTCTTCAGGATTGCAGCAGGTTATTGGGTAGACTCACACTTCAAAAGGGATACAAGGATGATTCCTTGATGGCTAAAAGGTAGAATAGTGTTCTGTGTACGGCTGTGCACTACTACAAGGACATGTTGCAGGAACCTATTTTGTTTGTTTATGTCTTTCGGCTTTTTCCGGTAAGGGGTCGCCACAGCGGAACCGCTAATGATTGGTAGTTGATTTTTACCAGGCCTGACGCACAACCTTCAACGAAGGTACGCCCATTCACGCATGTCTCCACGCAGAAGACGTTCTAGCTGAGAATCGAACCGGACAGCGTCTTACTGTGAGGCGACAACGCTACCGCAGCACCAAAAAAGTGATATGTATTGCATAAATGGTATATATTTATTTATTTATTTACTGCTTTGGATTACTGTGATAGTCCAACTGGATAAACAAGCCTGTTTTCAGAGAAGGCCCAAAGAGAAAAGCGCCACAATACTATTTCTATGGTATGCAAACAATATAGTATTAAAAAATCTTTAGTTATGATAGAGACAAAGAGACTAGTGAGTCTGAGATGGGAGTAAATAATTTTCAGAAATAGTTTGTATCTAGATGTCAGTGAAATGAGAGAAGGAGAAGGTAGATGCTAGCTGTATTACGCATGCTGCTCAGTGGAAGAAAGGAGATAGAGGTAAGGGTTACAAGTGGAGTAATAGTGAGAGTAGATATGGTGGGAAGGTTGTATTTAGAGAGACTACAGGGAAGAGAACAATAAGACTTATTTGGGGTATGGTTAGACAAGGGAGAAAAGGGGGGAGAAAGGTAACACTAAGATAGTGTTTCAACAACTGTGAGTTTATCCTGGAGAGGATCAACTACAGAGCCAGAAGTTTATTAGGTGGGCCTTCAGATTTTTTTTAAAAGAGCTTGTGGAGGGGATCTGTCTTCATGAAAAAGGGATAGTGCTGCATAGTCTAGCAACATAGGTTGAGTACACAGAGCCTCCAGCAGTATTGTATAATTTTAATAAAAAAAAAAAAACTCGTCACAACTAACAGAGTTTAAGAGATGGACAGTTACTGCATTAATAGATGAGGTTTTGGGTATACGTCTGTGTAATATATATATATATATATATATATATATATATGTATATGTATGGGTCTGCTTCATTTCTTTGAAAACTCATTTCATTGCAACTCAAATGACTGGGACTAATTCACTGAAACCTCACTTCATTGAAAACTCATTTCACTGAAACTCATTTTATTTAAACTTATATATGGCCATTTCCCCACTGTA